>NC_136003.1:21633339-21933339 GCF_048128805.1 Centroberyx gerrardi
GTTTGTGAGAGAATAAGAGGAGAGCAGGAATAAAGAGGGATTTCAACAGGATAGAAGTGGACTCATAAGTGTAATTGAGTGAACACTAGTGAGGAAAAGAGGGGGAAGAAAATAGCCAATAGCTCTTCTCGACTCTCCAGAGCATGCATTTCCTGCCACTGCGATAACTTGGATTTCTAATACCGCATCTCGGTCCTCTGAGGCATAAATTTCAAATGGCTTCCCACTCCGGCAGCCCACACTGACAGTTGTGAGTGGCGAAGCGCTGGCCCGGCGACACGGCCGGCCTGAGTCTGGGGCTGCGCTGATAAGAGCGAGGTGGAGGAGGTCACCGGGCTCACTGTATTGAGACATACAGCCGGTCAATTCAATTTCCTTAAGGACACAGGAGTCCAAACCGCAATCAGAACATTTCATATCACAGCCGGGGCTCCTCTTGCCCTTTCCCCAATCTCATCGGAGGAGAAAGGGAGGAAGGTAAGGGAAGGAGTGAAAAGGAGTGAGAGAAAAGAGGGAGGGAGAGAGCGCCAGGTGAGAGTTGTTGGCGCAGGTGGGGAGTTTGGAGGGGAGAAAATCTTAATTTCCTGACAGTGCTATTGTTACAAGTGATTAGGCTCCAGCTGATCTGGAGTGGGAGCGAGGGGAGGAACATCAGGGAAACGCGCGCACAAACAGATTCGGTAAAGCTTCAGCACTCAGACAAAAAGGCTAACGCTGCCGGGACGTCGGGCTCTGTAAAAAGAGAAGAAGAACCGGCGGCTCCCCGGCGTTTTAATTATTCATATCAGTGTGTATTTGACTTTCAGAAGAGAGCAGGAGCAGCAGACGCGCAGGCCACCCAGTGGATCAAACGCCACGCCGACTGCAACAGAGGATCCGGCGACAATGATGCCGAGCTAGACTCTGACGCAGAGGGGGGGGGGGGGGGGGGGGGGGAAGGAACAGAGGGGGAGGACCAAAATACACAAAGCAGCCTTCTAACACTGACAGGAGACTTTAGGACCCCTGTGGACACCCACGGTCCAGGAACAAAATGAAAGATTTAAAGTTTACATTCTTGGCCTAGTTAGAGCAAACACAGTCAAGATGCTGCCTTGTGGTTTTTTTAACCGCTCCATCTTTTCTTTTCTCAACTGAATTCTTAACGCAGGCGTAAGACCACACAAAGTTTAGATCCTTTGCTTCCACTCACTCCCTCTAAGGATCCCGCTGACAAAAATTTCTATCCGCGCTGTCGCTGTGACTTGATTAAGCAATGGCTATAGCGGCAGTGGTACCAAGTGAGAGCAGTAATGATTAAACTAATGAAAACCTCAGTAGTTCACGTTCTGGACTGCGCTGGCCCTGACTGGACAAACAACAATGAAGGGCCAGATCCTGCCAACTGGAACCATGATGCATTGCTCTGTGCAAAACTGTGATTTACCGAATTCTGGGATTCTCAGTCGACAAAGAGAATGCCAAGCCAGAAAGAGAGAAGTGTTCATTTTCTTGAAGTTTCTCTGTCTGATCCATCTCATTCCACTAAAGAGATAAAGAAATCGGTCCAACTTTTAAATGTCTCCTCTGGCAGACAGTGAAATTATGTGACAGAGTTGGTATTTGCGAGCCAGATGCATAGATCATTATTTTGGACAAGGGACATGAGCAGAGTGGGAAGTTTTCTCTTCACTGTCTCGCTCTCAGTTTCTTTGTATGTGTGCATGCATGTGCGAGTGTGAGCTTGTGGCTTTGTGTACATATGTGCTTTTGCTTGTGTGGGCATGTGTCCCTGTATGTGTGTGTGTGTGTGTGGAGAGAGTACAGTTATATCAAAATCGATCCTCTCACTTCCTGTGGTGTAGACTAAACAGAAAGGAAAATCAATCAACAATCCACCACCTAAATGCCTCTACAACTGTTATCAACTTTATTGCCCATAAAAGGAGGATTTTATTGATGGTGCAAATTGGATGCAAATCTTAAACGGGAATGTTCCTCAGGTCATTTATCAAGTCATAAATCATGCAGATACAGCTATCTGTGTGGTCGGCGAATCAATAGTTTGTGGGATCTTGACAGACTGCGCAGACAAGAAGTTCAAACCAAGCGGACGGCTGAAATGAAAGTCTGACTGAAGAGACCGGAGATTGAGAGAGGTGTAAATAAGTCCTTTGTTGAGACAGTGACTTCATCGACACTGAAAACGCAGAGCGAGGGAGGAGAGGGGATGAAGAGTTAGTGATGAGCAGTTGAGAGCAAAAGAAGAGAGGCTGATGAAATGATTAGAGCGTTTAGAGGTAGAGAAAGGAAAGATATGGGCTGAAAATGAAAGCCCATGGAACCAAAGGCAATCGAATGTCTGCTCATTTACAGCTATTCAGAAACTCAGCTTATAGAGAAACAGCTTATGTCCTGCAAGGACAAAACTGTACTCTGACACAGAGGTTATCTAAACAAACTCTCTGTTTCTTGTCATCAAGATTTTTAATTCTGTCTCCTTCTCTCTGTCACCCACACACGCTGCTTTGATGCTGTTTAGGTGTTCACGCAGCGTCTCAATGCCAATACCAGGGAAAGAGCAGAGGGAAGCTCAAGGCCTGCCGTCTCTATACAGATGCTGCGTGGATCGTGTGGCAAAGATGACAGGCACGGACGCACAAGGGGTCAGAGTTTGGCTTTCATTATATTTCTCATCAGCCTACCATCACTCCCACGCACTAATAATACCACTCTGCTGTGGAGTATGTAGGACAGCAGATGATTATGATTATGCAGTGCAGCGTGTTCCTAGTTCCTTTTTCAGAGAAATAAAAAGACAGAGAGCGAGAGAGCGAAGGAGAGATAGAGAAGAGAGGGGAAGAAGCGAGACAGGCAACAGACTCTAACAATGTCACTCTGAGTAGAATCTCTGGAGCTTTATTACCAGACTTCAACGGCAACAACTCAACCGTGTGGAAGCAAACACCCTGCACAGGTTTTTCTCGTCTGCCTCGCTTCGCCCCCTTACCCCCATCCTCCCTTGCTCTCCTTCTCATCCTCTTCTCTCCCTTATCTCTGACTCCTCCAAACCCCCCCCCCACCCTTCCTCTCGGCTAGCCCTCTGTCTTATTTGCGCTCTAACGTTGCTGGGGATGCTGCAACCCTTCTGTGGGTCACTGCTTTGAGGCTGAACCTGCATCTCGCTGCCTGACAGGTGGCGGCATGAAGGAGAGAGAAGGGGGAAGACGGAGGAGGAAAGAGAAAGAGATGGGGCTCTTTCATGCCCAACGGGAGGGCAGGATAGAGAGGCGGAGGGAGAGGGGGTGGGGGGGTGGGTGGAAGATGGAAGTCGTGAGTCTCACAGAAGACCTGACGTTCTGAGGTCTTCACAGAGAGAAAAGAGACACAGCCAGTAGAAGAATAATCGTACACATCCACAGCGGGTTCCCCACTCTCTTACAAGCTTCCATCACACTAAAATACAGTACCTGACAGCAGCAGACAGCTTCTACAGCGGGAGACGGCACAGAAGAGCACAGAGCGCCTGCTTGCGCGCGTACATCTTGCGTGTGCACACCCATGCATGAAATAGGGTTTACATCTGACGAGACTAAAGTAGTCTTCGAGTGTCGCGCATAATTAAAACGCTCCCGTCATTGAGATATAATTTGCATTAAGTTTTGTCTGACATCATTTCAATCTAAAGCTTGCATGCTAGTTCTTCTTGGGCATGTTAGGAAAACCATGAGAGACACGCGAGGAGTATCAAACAGGGCGCCCATATGTACACGTACATGCATGTATGTGAGTCATGTATGGAATCCATCTGGGAGAGGAAATGTGAGCGGCAGCATCTGAGTGATGTGGGAAATGAGATGTGAATGAGGGGCTCTCATGATGAGTGAGAGATTGAGGTCGTCCTGCATCCTAATCTTTGTTACAGATGGAGGAAATCTTTCAAAAGCCAGCTATTTAATCACTACGCTATCTCCCACACATATCTAAAAGGAGATGACATTATTGGGACAGACTCCATTGAAAACAGCAAAGCACAAAGACCTCCTTGAATCCTCCCATAAGGCACAAAGAGATGAAACAAAAAACTCTCAATCTTGTTTTTGATCTCTGAACATCATCATTCATCATTAATGGGGGTGTTGTTGCTATCAGACTGCATGCTGTTATGATTTCAAATGTATTTCTCTACCTTTGTCTATTCAAAGCACAATGTATGGGCTAGGCCCGCAATATGAGTAACGCTGTGTATTACTTCCTTTTAACTTTGAGTCACAGTTATGAGCTTACTAGTAATGAGCTTATTATTGTAGTCATTTGAATCCTGCTAAAAGCTGCAATCCAACACTCACATGACAGAAGCTCACAGACGGCAACAGAAACTGCATCATGAGGGTTTCGCTGCAAACTCAGATCTCTAATTATGGAGTGTACTTCTAATTAACAGTGCCCCTTTAAATGGTATTTGCCCCACTTTCTGTACATATAGTCTTTCAAGCATACAGCACACACACACACACACACACACACTAAAGTGGGAACAAGTCCATAGTAATAGAGTAATAGATGGCAGGTGTGCTAGATTTGAGCTGCGCCTCGCAGGACTCCATAGATTTAATTAACCTCCCAGCTGTCCTGTTTCCTCCACGAACATCAGGCCAGAAATACAAAGCACGCAGATGGACTCTGCTTCCAAACACTACCACATAAGAAAATAACAGATAGGCATGGGGCTGTTTCTGGAAGCCAATAAAACGCCCTTTTCTCAGAGAAATGACATAGACGTCGTATGATAAGCTGACCCCCCAAAATTTCATACACAGACCTGTTGTTTTCTCTTTGCTTTGTTACGGCTGATCCGAAAGAGTTTAGTCCCGAGATGATTACGAAGCAAAAAGAGAAAGACAAAAGAGTTGCCGGTAATTAGAAATAAGCAGAAGGGCATACCCTTACAAAAAAAAACAGACAGGTGAAATTTAATTGAATTTAGTCATGAATAACAGATAAGAGCTTTGTAATTCTGCCATTTTTTGATGCCTGATGCAATTTAATTGAATAAGAATAATACATTTCAGTGGGGGAGAGAGGTAAGTTCAGGCTCTTCACTGCAGGAACAAACTATACCTCCTCTGCATGATCAGTTTTGTGTGATTGTTCTTTTCTGTGGCTATAACACCAGGCCATACTTAGTCTATAAAATTGAAATAAAGACTTCCTGACTCTGATAATAGTGCAAAATACGAATTATGTATCCTCAGCACTGACGCAGAGCAAAGACCACTTATCTCATTTCTCAAGGTATATTGTTATAAACCAAACCAGACATCTACATCTACAGTTCTGTATCTGTTTCTCCCTCAGTTCTAAGACACCGGACTGCCTGACGCTCACTGAAGCAGTTTGTGCCAACATCAGCTGCGATGGCAGCAGGGAACGGGAAGATAGTGAAGCAAAAATACAACTGGAAGTTCATACAAGAACCTATAGAGAGTAATATGAAGCTAACACAAAACAGTATGTTCCATTTCCATTTTATCTCATCTTAACTTTTATAATCTTTGTTTCGAAGCATCTCGAAACGATTTGGCAGACAAATTCTGTTTGTTGTGATGCCACTAGTGGCTCATTTGAATTTCAATTTGGTGTGGAGGAAGGCAATAAGAAGAGAGGCACCAGGGAGAAAAAGGAGAAAACTAAGGCAGGGAAGGGCAAGGCAGCAACAAGTCCAATCAGTCATAGATGAGAGTCATTTGTCTCAGTCTGAGAGGCACTCATTCAATTATTCTTCAACTGTTTGCTTTGAAGCAGAGCAGGTATTGATTCATTTCTCTTTACACCACATCAAGCAAGCAGACTAGGACCATGAATAAAAACATTCTCGCCACAGCCTTTGTAAAACAAATGGCCCACACTATGCTGAAAAGAATATCAATTATGTAGCATCTCATATGCACACTATGTCACAGTTTCTCCACCCCAAGCTGCAGTCCTTCTATCAAAGCATCTTCACACCATATGAGGTTATGAAGATTTACATATGATAAAGCTGCTTCTGTACACGAGTCAGCGACTGAGCAAGACGTACTGCTGTGATTTTTATCGTAAACCCAAAGACAGCGCAGCCACTGTGTCAAGAGAGCCAAGATTGCATCACTGACCCTGCCACAGCAAATGACAGCGGGTGACAAGTGGCCGCGTCAAGTGGGCACCAACCGAGCCGTCCTGGAGTTTTCATCGAAATTATTCAGCGACTGAAATATCAGCTTCTTTCCTGTCCGTTTACACTAAGTACAACGTGAACAATCATCAGGTATAACAACAGGTTAAAAAAAAAAAGGAACAAAAAGGATCTGTGCTCGCTGCAGCTGGAAAAGCTCTGCTGCTGGAAAGGTTGTCTTACAGGATGAGGAGAAGAGAGGGGGTTTATTTATTTCTTAGCAGAAATGAGTCATACCATTATGGATGCTGGCGACAGAAAAGAACAATGAAAATATGCAGGATTTGTAATGGAGTTTGTGTATGTGTGTGCCTGTGTGTGTGTGTGATAGAGAGAGAGAGAGAGACAGAGAGCTTGCCCGTGTATGAGTGCATGAATTAGAGTGTGTGTATGTATGTGTGTGTGTGTGTGTGTGTGTGTGTGTGTGTGTGTGTGTTTGTGCATTTGTTAGCAGGTATAGTGTGCATATATGTGCATAAGAGAGAGAGACAGAGAGATAGAGGGAGGGAGAGAGAGGGAGGGAGGGAGGGAGAGCGAAGGAGAAGACGAGAGGGGGAAAGCGAGGCAGAGCCAGCAGAGCAGAATTGCAGTAAATTGTTAACAGTGAGAACAGGCTAAATTGCTGACTCATGTACGAAGCCCAATTACACCTCAGGAATGCCTGGCAACCCCCCCAGTGATTGAACTGCTGTTTGGGCTTTTCACAGCAATTTGTTATTTTGAGGATTTTTAATGTGCCCATTCCTAAAGCAACCGTCTCAGGTATGGAGAGCCAAAAAAACGAAGCCCAGTGACAACCACATTTTTGAGATTTCAAATGAAGTCCTTGTTCATGTTGGCAGTTATGTTTCCTCTGAATGTTCACTTGGGTTTGTGCCCTTGCTTTACCTCTAAACTTTTCCATCACATCTCCCTCTGTAGAAAAATACAGTAGGTTCTTTTAGAGAACTCCTTGCCCTCAAGAGTCATAAAAGGCCATTAATTTAGGGACCAGTGCTGAAAATGTGACAGAATTCATTTGTTGGGAGAAATGGCCAGGATGTACTCCACGGAGAGAATTGTAATACAGGAAGAAATGACTGTTCTGACACAAAGGGACCTGGAGGCGATGCGTGCATTTACAGGTTTCCTTCCATATAATGGTGCCATAACTGCAGGGTATAGAACACAGTGTTTGCATGTGATTAAATACATAAACTGTTGCCATTTTCCAAAATCGCAATTAGCACTTAAAAAATGCAATTAGCAACAGCTAAAAGCAACACATAATTGGCTTTGTAGCAAGAGAACACAAGAGAATAAAAATAGGGGGATCAAATATTATCAAAATAATAGTCTGTGTTGAGACAGAGCAAAGCTATCTCAAAGTTTAAGGTTGACTGGTTAAAAATATGGATATAATATAGAGCCACTTTGGCCCAGAGGATGTGTACACAATAACTCCAAGCACAAACGCTGAATTGGAGTAAATTGCCAGCGTATGAACGCTGCATTCTAAGTCAGCTTGTAAAATTGGGCAACAGTCTCCACACACTGTCAGTGAGGCTAGATAACTGTGTGCTGTGTGCAGTCACCTAAGATGGAGAGGAATGTAATCTGTTGAATGGGACAAAGCTTTAAAATAAAACTCATTTCTTCCCCTTTGGCATTGTGCTTTGTCTGCAAAAATGAGGATTTGCGGTGAGTTTTCAGACGCTCAGGGCCACTGGTGATCGAAAAAGAGTTATTATTCACGTCACACCGGTCCACACACACATGCGTACACACAGACACACACACACACACACATACACAGAGAGAGAGAGAGGTCCCTCCACTGCACTTGCTCATTCATTGCTATTCAGCGTCTCCTCCCGCTTGGTCCTTTATGACTCCCCGAGCAGCTCTTGGGCTGTGTGGTTACAAGAGGTACAAGTCTGCTTAACAGCATCTGCATATTCAAAGGTGCCAGAATAAAGGAGGGTAAGAGCAGTCAGACAGTGGGTGGGCAAAGCCGACATCAACACCTCCATGACTCAGTGAATCCTGAACCCGCACCTCCAGACACAATGAGCTGAGAAAAAAACAAAAATAACAAAGACGCTTCATTAGGACTTATAGTTGAGAGCTTCTAACCAAGTCAACACCGGCCAACAGCTCCTCTGCAGAGTCTCTGCTAATTGAGTCGCATCATAAATAGGACTGGGTAATAATTCAGTATTATTGTGTATCGTCTTTCAATAGAATCATATAATCATAGAGTTCTCTTGATACACAATTCTGTTGTCTAAATTAATGATGAATAGCAAATAGGCCTACTAATTAAAATCTCTCACAAAATGAGATCTGAAACAAATTAGAGAATATTATTTGACTTTTATCATACTTTCTATTGCCATGCAGTTCAATGCAATGAACACCAATTAAATTATTTAATGTGATTTTGCAGATATAGCTACATTTTTAAATATTCACCCGGCTATAGTCTTTGCTAAGGTGCTGGAGTGCATAGATCTAAGTGTGCGGAGGATTCATTCTTTATTCTGCAGATAAAAGCTAAATTAAAATGCAAATAGCATTAGCAGATATCGTTTAAAAGTTTTCTTTTATCGTAATAATACTTTTGCCCATATTGCCAAGCCCTAATGCAAACTTAAATGCTTCAAAGAAAAAAGGCTCATATGGTTTGTATTTGGCTGAAAAGGATGATGCTGTTTACAGACAAAGCTGTTGAATGCATATTGTGTATGTGTCTAAGTCTGTCATATTTCCTAGAAGAGGACTGGCTTCATAACAGGAAATGAAAAGGGCACGCGCATTCATAAAATTGCTAATATCTTCCTGACCATGTAAAAAACCACATACGCTACACTCCACCTACCCGAAGGAAACCGCATATGTGCATATGTGTGTGTGACTGTGTCCATTTGTTCAGGCGGGTTGAAAAGAATGGATGAGAAATAGAGTAGAAAATAGGGACCTTGGAGGAAGAGAGCAAGGAAATAGGAATTTTGATCACCAACCGATATGATCTGGCTCATGCATTATGAATGGTGCAGAGAAGGGCAACTGGCTGGCTAAACCATCACATTTGAAATAGTAGCAATAGTTAAGAAATTAAAGCACGAAAAGGAAGAAATGAATCTGCATATGTGTTTGTGGATTAATTTATGGGATAATCAGGAGTTACTTGCAGCAGAGGGTTGTTTAATTAATGCCAAGAGGTTTTTCAGATGTGGTACAATAATTCAGATAATTTCACTTGGGCCAGTCAAACAGCAGTCTTAGCCCCCAGGGCTTCAGGCCCTCCAACAACCCCTCTTACTAAACTCAACATTAGCTTGTGCATATATCTGATGGAGAGCAGCATCACCAAGGAAACCATAGTCCGCTGGGAGGGAAAAGTATTGCCATGGGAGCAGAAAACTAAATAATTATGCAGAACAGCAGAAAACTAAATATATAAGAAATTGCAGAAAGTAAAGCTTTGATGAGACTCAAATTCTTCCTCTTTTGGAAGAAATGTATTTGGGTATTTTAATCATTGTGAAGTTTTTTTTTTTCTTATATTATTATTATTTCTTTATTAGCTGCTGGGATAAAAAACCAAGATATTCATAAGGCAGAGTGAACTGTTTGAGAAAAATGGGATGTATATAGGGAGGGAGAATTAATAATTGCAGCAGGGTAGGAAGTGGAACTAGTGTGTGTGTGTGTGTGTGTGTGTGTGTGTGTGTGTGTGTGTGCGTGTGTGCGTGTGTGTGTGCGTGTGTGTGTGTGTGTGTGTGTGTGTGTGTGTGTAGATAAAGAGAGAGAGAATGAGTCAGAGAGTCAGAGAGCAACGCAGAGAGAGAAATGTCCCGCCCAGTTTCTCATAACATGATGGACCTCATTGGAAAGGCAAACTGACAGGCATGTTTAATTTCCTTGCAATAACTGAAAATTGAACATCGTGGAAAAACACCGACAGGGCTTTTCATCAACAGCAAGAGCCCACGATAAACCCTCACACACAGCACAGCGCAGGCAAACGCATGCTGATTTCATTACAGAGCCTATATGCAGTAAATCAGTGAACACTTAGATAATATACTTTTAATTTTTAGCTCACATTAAGGAACGCAGCTTGGTGTATGAAGCATATATTTGAAGCATATATCTTGTAATGATTTTATAAAGCAAAAACACGCCTATGAAATCTGTATCTGTAAAACTCAAATATTGAAACTGGTCATCCATGTGGCTTTCATCCCTTTTTTTTTTCCAATTCACTATATAATCATGTCTTTAACAACTCTATAAACGATAGCCACATCTGAGTTGATCCTAATCACGTCCTACTGCTAAAACAGCACATAACTCTGCCACGCTGCTCACAGCCCAGCGCAGAGATCTATTTTCTGAAACAGCAAGTGCAGAGAGATGAAAGTGTTTCAGCTGTTGATGCAGAACAGTGAGGAAGATGAATATTTATACAGAGGCACACGTGGGAGCACTTCACTAAGCAGCTGAAAGCCAAAAATGCTACCGACTCGCTCTCCTCCCTTCTTCTGTCAGCCCAAACAGCCCCTCAATCAGTTCTCGGCTAAAAACCCAAACACACCCGTCTCTTCCTCCGCCGCGTGTGTGTGTGTCTGCGCCATGCGTCCTGCTTGCTCGTCAGAAGCGAGGAATCCACTGATATTCACTCTGCCTTGAAAACATTCTTTTGAAGAGTCCGAATAGCCCCTTCCATCCATGACTGTGTGTGAGTAGCAGAAAGCCCATGTGATCAGTGGATATTCACAGCTTGCCGTTTATCCTCAGACAAAAGCGCTGGGCAGAATGAAAGGGAAATTGGAGTGCTTACTGAGGCTGCTGAGAGGGCCCCTAGCCGAGCCACAAATTGCTTCCCTCCTCTTCGCCACACAGCCCTAACATGGCTGAAGCCATACATCAATTACCAGCCACTTCAATGGAACATCTCAGCCACTGCAGTGCCCTTTTTGGTTTACTGCCAAATGAATGCTGCATGCACTTCACATCACAGAAGTCAAGCGGGCAATGCTGAAAAGGCAGGTGTATCATAAATCTGCTGCCCGTCCAAAGGAACTAAGTAGCTGTTGACAGGTGCTGGTGGCATCTCGAGTAGTGAGAGTGAGAGTTGACAAGTCTGCAGAAGCGGAGTGTGACGCAGCTCGCCGACTGCACATTCTGCCCCCTCGCAGTAATGATGAGGTTGTGAGGCCTCTTCAGCACCCAGCCTGCCAAGCAGTTTGTGTTGTATGATTGCTCTCTCTGTTCATTAGAGAAAAACAAAATACCCCCCCCCCCAGCGCTTTGAACAAGCGTCGTGCTCTTGCTCCAATCCCCCGTTCCCAGAAACAACTTAGTTCTGGGCATTCGTCCATCAGAGTCAAAACACAGAGGGAAAGAGAGAGAGAGAAGGGGGGGTGGGGGGGGGGGGTGGAGAGAGAGAGCACATCATGTTCAGCCATTTTGTCCAGCCTGCTACATCCCCTCATCTCTTGCCTGCTTGCCTGCCAGGCAAACCAGCAATCCCCAGGCACATGCTGGTCTGCCTCCTGTCCTCTTCAGCTACTAAAAGTCTTGTGTGTGTGCCCTCCTTTCCATCTCATCACACAGCTGCCAGCTACATCTGCATGAGGAAGATTTTGTCACCGCCGCAACCTTTGATGGAGTCCAAGCTGGGCAAGAAGGAAGCGAGGTTGGAGATATTAAAAATCTGGAATGTATGAGGCTGCTGGAACTGTTTAGGGAGTTAAATGATTGATGGCTCACTGCTCACACATTTATGCTAAGTTGGTTCCAATGTTTTTTTTGCAATGGTTCTTTGGGCCCCCGGGCAGACACGCGTCTTGTGCTCTAAGTATGTATCATGTGTGCCTGCATACCCATGCATGGGCGTGCTGCTGGAATAGCAACATGTCTGGGGGGCTGACCGGAGGTGGGAGAGCATAGCATATACTAACAGAGAAGCCAATTAGCAATTTCAGCAGTTGCTTGTTGAACCGCATGGAGCAGAGGTCACTTTTGAATAAAAATACAAATGAGGACTTGCCAAGAAGAGGACAGAGTGGTTCTAAATCACATCACAGCCACTTTAAGCAATCAGACAGAAGACGAAGCACAAAGAAACATCAGACAAAAGTTTTATAAAGGAGGGGGAACACAAAGTCCTTCTCAAGAGACACCTACAGTGCTAGCCTGAGGTTATAAAAACACAGCCTGATTCAGGTTCTCACATTGTGGAGTTTGATCTGATTCCTTCACTAGAGACTTTTGTTTAATTGTTGCTCACTAGGGAAATCACTCAGCCCTGGGGCAAATGAATGGGAGCAGTGCTCTCAACTTTATGAAGGCACACACACACATTCACACACACACACACACACACACACGAGTGCATGCGCATGCATGCGCGCCCACACTTGCAGAGACACCCACCCACACAAGCATACATAAATTCACACCCTCATGCCCTCACTCTCCTAGTGTGCTATCCAGCTCTCTCTGCTTTCTGATTTGGCTGAAACGGCCCTAGAAAGAATGTGATCATGTAATCCAAACAGTTAATCTAATTGTCTTTTATTTTCTGAATGCAACTGCTGCACTGCAGTTTCAGCTATAGTGTGAAGACATGAGTGAGATATTTTGAGAGTGGAAGGAGAGGGCTAGGATGGACAAGATGTGAAAAAGCCATTTAGCCAAAGGCGAAGATCTGGGCCACTGCATCTGCAGAATGGACTCCAAGAAGGCCAAGACTAAGTGAAAACAGGGAGCTGACAACACTGGTCTAAATTGCATTCATCACACTGCTATGCTTCAATGCAGTCTGTAGTCATGCTCTCTGGAACGTCTGCACTGAGATAAGCAAAGTCCCAACAGACTTTGTGTTCGTAAATGGCAGGTTTAGCGCCATTCTAAAGATAGTGATGCATCTATTTTGAGTCAGGATCTCAACAGGCAATTAGATTTTCCACCTAATTGTAATAGGTAACCACTGACAGCTGCAGGAGTTGGAGTAAAGGCTTGACAGCAGAGCAGGTCTCCACTGATAGACCTAACACCTCACACCAGTCTCACCTTGCATCCATTTCAGTGTCCCGTTCTCTCCCTCTTTCACCCTATTTCCCTCCTCCTGTGTTCCTGCCTGCCTGCATGCCTGACTGCTGTCTCTGTCAGTCTGTGTGTTAAACTGTTAAACTGTTATCTTCCTACGAGTAAAGACGATTTGTTGAGGATGAGGCCTGTGCTGATTTGTCTGACCTGTATGAAGAGAATCATTGTAGCTCCAGTGAGGGTGCCTCTGCTCCAGGCTTGACATTTAATCCATGCTAATTTATCACTACTGTGGCTCACCCCAGCAGACACTATTGGGTGGCAGAAAGCTTCAAAACTGACTGCAGCCACTGACATATTGCAGATGACAGGTGTTTTTTTGTTTATGTGTGCATGTGTGCATGCATGTATCTCTGTGCCTGGGTGTGTGAGATGGGCTTGTTCATATTTGAATAAAAAAATACAGGATGGTCTCACAAGTCAATTGATTGTACATTTCACAGCTGGCGAAGCTTAGTGTTGTATAGAGATATAGTAATGAATTTCTTCAATAGCCTAGGGATGAGAAGAATATTACAAAGTTTCTTGAAAGTTTCATTACCATATTGCACTGCATTGAGAGAATAGTTGATGATCACTTGGGCTTTAAGTGGATACGGCCAAAGTAGAAGTATTCATTACTTGTTTATGAAAAAAGTTAGCATTAAGGAGCAGAGCCTAATAGGAAGTGTCTATGTTCACAGGGCTAAACCTGTCAGACGTGATATTTTCACCAAATCATCACCAGCCCTCAGGAGCCTCTCCTGCATCTCCTGAGATAATAAAAACACAGATTATATTAATTTTCTGTCAGTTTCTCCACACTCCCTGTGCATCATCGTGATTGATTTTCAGTTTATTCACTGCATGAGAATGATCAAGCGTGGGTCCCAGAAAGGTGTTAAACCAACAGTTTACAAGAGGATCGGTCTGTCTTCCATACAAAACCAATGTTTAGGGTGATGTTGACATCCAAGCTGTCACACACACTGAAACAGCACATTGACTTTATTTTCCGTGATGTGAGGATACTGGGAGAATGCAAACAGTGAGGAGGAAAGAGAATGGTTTTATCTGGCAGCCAATCTATCTGCCAACATTGAGCTGCACTCTTTAGTTTGGGCCCACGAAAACATGTGGACAAATAACTTGATTCTTACATGAAGTGCACACAAAAGAACACGTCACTTAAGTGTTCACTGTATCGATTTTATTGTTACTATGACGCTGTTGTGAGATGCTACACTTGGATTGAAAGTCACAACTAATCCTGCAATATGTAGTTACTACTCAATGACAACTGTTCCTTCTAGAAACCAAACTAAACCCAAAATAAACCTGTTAATGCTCCAGCTACACAGAGCTACAAAGCTGACGGGTTTCTCATACAGCTCATACTGAGATGAGAGGAACAGGAGCCTCTTGTGCTGCATTCACAGACACAAATGCACAGATTGAGTCTTGGATTTTGCTTTTTTCCGCATGCTACCAGCTCGGTCTCTGTGTCCTCTTCCTTCCCTCCCTGATATGTCTCCTCACTCCCAGCTCTGGGCTCTCTGAGGCCCGTGACCCATCAGTCCTGCTAGGACCTCTGAGGGGCCATCCATCACCAAGGCCGCACTGTAGCCTGGGGATAGATTTCCTCTCCCCTTGCCCACTCATCAATCACCAGGGGCTGCCCTGCATACCCAAGCAGGCTGGAGAAGGTGGGAAAGGCTGGGCAATGTCACTCACTAGCCCAAGCAGTCAGGTAAATCCACAATGGCAACAGACATGCCTACTCCAGATGACTGAAATGACGATTTATTTAATTACAACGTTTGTATCTCTGCTTCAATTGAAAAATAAAGACATGCGTATTAACTTATTACATCCTCCTCACGACAAACCTCCAAGGTTGTTCTTTGAGGAAAAATCCAGATGCAGAGACAATAGGTTGGCATCTCATGAGACAAAATACTTGAATTAGTGAAACTGATTTTGCTTTTAGAGTCTGTGTTTTCAAGTATGTTCAGAAACAAATCTTTGTTAATGAACGAGCATTTTGAGTCATTTTTGTTCATTTGAACCGGTAGTGAGCAGGAGCAGCAGGGCAGCAATCACGAGTCACAGACAGGAGGGTAGTGATAGAGAATGCATGAATTCATGAACTGCACAGCACTAACTGGAAGATACAATTTTGTGGGGGAAAAAAAAAGGATTCATTGATAAATGGTGTGAATGGAGATAAGTGGAGCCCACGGTGATGCAAAGCAATGCAAGGAACAATGAGAGAGACCTGAGAGAGCTGGGAATAGAGGGGCGTTAATCACACACACTACAGAGAGGCAAGGAGGGGTGATGCAACAGGGGAGAAAGAGCAATAATGGGAGAAAAGGGGGAAAAAAAGGGTATTGCCTGACACTGACGCCTACCTAAAGAGGACACAGTAGTGGTGGCTAGGTCTTTGTCATGTCTAGTGACAGCAGTCTGAGCAGAATGGCTGATGGTATTGAGTCAGCCAGTGCCAGGTGTCCCTTTGACATGGGCACCTCTCCCCTCAGTGACTGGAGAGGAGAGGAGAGGAGAGGAGAGGAGAGGAGAGGAGAGGAGAGAGAGCTGCTGCCACCAACACCCTTCCAATTAAAACCTCTAATTAATCAGAGCTATTTAAAGAAGCACATTCATCCCCCTTGGCGGGTAGCACACTGACGGCAGAAAGATAAACTGCATATCTTTGCTCTGGTTTACCTTTTTTCCAACCCCCCTTCAGCGTTGCCGTTTTCTTTCCCAGGCTACGCAGCTGTCACAATTATGGCATAAAAGATGATTACATCAAAGTGAGAAAAAAAAAATACACTTTTGAAAGGGCTGGTGGGATTTTATGGGATGTAGTACAATTATAATAGACTCATAGCATGTTTCCAGACACATAAGCGAACATGAAATATATATATATGTGGCATGCTTACATAACACCATGTAGAGGTTGACCTGACTTTTCACATGAAGCGCACTAGAAGGAAGTAAAATCAAATAAATTGTTTGTTTTCCCCAGATACATTAGCAACAAAAATAAGAAGGAGATTTTAGTTTATTTCAGTCAGTATGTTACATCTTAAAGGATAATTCTGGTTATTTTCAACCTGGGCCTTATTTTCCTAGCTTTTTTCATCATGACAATCAATCGTCATGTTGTGTTCAAAATCTAGTCACTTACTTCACTGTAGAGCTTCACATACTGTACTTCCAGTTTGCCAGGAACACTGCTCTCCAATACAAGGGCCAATTGGCCAAAGAGGGTAAATGTAATATCCAACAGATTAAAACGTGCCCTTTCAACACAATAACACTCATGCTGCAGTTTCATGTCTTTAAATAGCTGTGTTTGAACAATTATCACATGACATTTCAGTTATAATAGTCCATTTGATACTTTTTGGCACTGCTCACACCCTACCTTTGCTGGCTGCCAGTTTTCTGCTGTGTTCAGGTCATATCAGAAGAAGCGGAGGAACGAGCTTTAACGTGTTTTACTCATTGGAACGCCGCCATCCCAAATCATTTGTGTTTATGAATTTAAAATCAACCATATATGAACTGCAGCAGATATTGCTCACTTTTCATAAGTACGGTTGATTGTATTAGTGTGAATATAACTGATAATTTGGATTTTTATTACCTTGGACTGCCTGCCAACATCGGTGGATTCCCTGTAATGTTAGCGATAAGGCCCTGCCTGAAAATAACTGGAATTATCCTTTAAAGGTTAACTGTCCCCTTTACGTTTCTGCAGTTGTGTCATTCAGTGTATATATAATTACAGTTTCTGAGGTCTATATTCAAATGTGTTGCCAGCCAAATTGCCTCCTTGAGCTAATCACTCCTATCTGCATGCAAAATCTGAACTCTGCACACATGACCACTTACCCATTAAGCACCTGGCAATTTGACTGAGTAGCTATTAAATTGAATCACCTCTGTTACATAAATATGTGCAATTGGATGACCCCCGACTGTATGTCCTGTAACTCAATTAAGACTTACAGCGCATCACACTGCTCGGTGTATATAACTGAAAAGCTTTGAATATCACTTCCACATTCAAGGAATTTTCACAAAATGAGATGATTCTTCATCCCCTGCTGTATGGTGTCATAGTATCAATAAAAGCCTTATCAATAAAAGATTAAAGGAGAGGATGAAATAACTACAAAGTCAACGATGATGCGTTTTGATTTCCGCCAGTACTCCTGGACTCACTTGGTTACCAAAGCATCAAATAATAAACTAACCATTCATTTGATTTTACTTCCTACAGCGCTCTTTGTCAGAGCAGTGTTATTTTTTTTAGGTCAACTACAGAAGACATTTTTAACACATATGATGAATATTTGAGGACAGGAGTACTGTGTAAAACTCAAAATCTGAAGCAGAATTCACATATATTACTCCTTCTTGGATAGACTACTATAGATTTGTTTACATAAATAAGTATCTCGCAAAGCCACAAACAAAAAGCTAAAACCGCAGCCTGTGATGTCATCATGTAGCACCTTCAGTGCTGCTCCATTCAGGATACTGACCTTGTGGTGTGTGTCACAGTGATTTTTCTGCTGATACGGGGACATTTTCTGGTTCCATACTGTAAGGAAGAGAGTTGAAGTTGAAAAAAGTTGAATTTCCCCCGCCCTTAATTGTAATCTCTAACTGTAATCTTAATAGTTATTTAATCTCTTGATGGTACCATCGATTAGCCTTGCCTCGAGTCTTGGCTCACTGGATTCTAATTCTGGGAGATAATTGTTCCTGTTGACAAGTATTGACAGAACTGTGCAAGATCATAGTAATACTGAGTTGTTTTAGAGTTTCCCTTTCACCTGACCCTATTCTTCTGCTTTTCTACAGGGGGACTGGTGTGAGGTGAGATTTGTGCCACCAGGCTGAATTTGAATTGTGTTCTGAATTTGTATGTGATCAGTGAAATTAATGTTGGTGTTTGAATCTGAAGTTTTCAAATTTAACCTCTATTTACTTGTTTGAAATTCTTTTTTTTTTTTTCAATGTTCAGTTTCAATTTAACTGAAAAACAGTTTCAAAATAGTTTTATGTTTTAGTGCAAATAACAAATACAAGTACAAATACTCAATGTTTCAAATCTATGATTTCTTGAAAAGTTTTCAGATTTTTGGCAACATCCAGGTACTTAGGAAAAGCAGTAGTTTGCAGATATAATCAAACTGGCTACAGCAAGAGGGGAAAGAATTCTGTATTCTCTTGGTGGAGACAAATATCTAAGTTCCATATATATATATATTTTTTTCACTCTTATGGACTGCATTTTAATTGATCCCTAAAACTAAATGGCACATGTGCAGAAGGGCGGAGGTTGCAGCCATTGATAAAGTCAATTCAGTCAATACAGCAGCACTGTAAACTGTAACTTGCATTAAGCCCCAGGGGGCCAGGAAGAGGGTGTGTCAGGCTCACTATGGAAATAAGCTTATACCAGTTCTATCTGCCTTTTATTGATGTAAAGTACTTTGAGCTGCATGATGTGTATGAAAGGTGCTATACAAATAAAGGTTATTATTATTATTATTATTGTGTTATCCTTCAATTTCTGAAAACTGTACATGGTTTTCCCATGCTCTGGTTTCTTTTAATTGTCTAATAAATCAAATCAGATCAAATCAAATAAAAATCCAAGTCTCAGAGGAGCAGGGAAATGTTGTAGTAGTGGTCAGACCCAGCACACACTGATGGAAGTTTAATGCTGGTAGTGGTAAAAGCACAAATTAGTGAGTTAATCACCTCAGTTGTAATTTTTAAAAATTGACTGTCGTATAAAGATTTGATCCTATTTGGGGTTTTACATTCCATGGTCAATTAAATAATCACACGGTTCAAATTCTGTATTAGACCATGATTCACTTGTATTTGCTGGCATTGTGTGATCTCGGACCAAGCCAGCTGAGCCAGGATTGACTCTTATGTTAATACATTACTTCTGACTCGGGGAGCTGACTACAGCCTTGATGATAGTATTACATTACTCATGATTGGCAGAGCTGATTACAGGCTCTCGGGACTCGCATCCCCAGAATGCCACCAATGTGGCAGGAGCAAGCTATGGTAGAACAGCTGCGAGGACACAGAAGGAATGAACAGAGGGAAAATTGGCCTCAAGCTGCGCTGCAAGAATGAACATGAAGCAGTGATTCATCTGATGGACTTTAATTTTAAATCTGCTACAAAGTTATGATAAAAAATATTATTAAAAGCATTTGCAAAAGTTGATTGTTCACTCATGAATGTCATGAAACATATTGCAAAGCTGCTAAGGTGCTATAGAAACCCTCCTCAAACTGCTCGAAATCCAAATTATTCAGTGATTTTGCCACAATAACTTCATTCAAATTGTCTTAACTCATCCCTTCTCTTCTTAATGACCGTCTAAAGTGAGTCCATATGCTGTCAGACCACACACAGTTATTGAAAAGCTTAAAGGTTTCCCTCCATCCCTCCGTTTTTCCTGCAGCAACTGTTAGAAGATCGAGTTCTTAAATCTTTAATCACCTCTGGTGCAGCAGGCAGAGAAATAATTGCTTATTTTGTAGCAGCACCCACCATAATAAAAGGAATACGATACATCACTAGCAGTCTTATGGTGACTGACAAAGAATGCAGGGACTGAAGTTTTTGCCAGAGGCAGTTCACTTAGACCCGTTTTTGTCAATATTACCATGCTATTCAACTGACCTACAAGGATTGCTAATGATCATCAAGTTGTTCATTAGAGGATCGGCCACAGTGAAAACTGAAAGAGCTTTGGCCATGAAATGAAATGAAATGAAATGAAATGAGGACAGCAAAATGGGAAGGTGAGCTGCCCTTATCCATTAGTTCCACCAAAATGGGAGTATTGCAGGGAACAAAATGTTATCTAAACACACGACATTCTCCGTAACCATGGCACCATACGCAGGTCAACCTCTGGTTCATCAGAAAGGTTTATCTCCTATGATAATATGTCAGAGGCACATTTAATCCTACCAACATGCATAGAACACATCTTAATCACCTCAAATTATGGCACCTTTCCCATATTGTTATAGAAGAGTCAGTCTTTTCACTCTCACATGCCTGTAGTGAAATCCACAATGTAAAGTTAGTTAACACTTTAAGTTTCTAAACATGTAAAAGAGATAGAAATGTGGTTTGGTCGACCCTAGGTAAGCAAACACATAATAGGGGAGAGCGGGGTAAGTGGAGCCGCCCGTTGTATCTAGGCAACGGTACAAAAAATGAATTATGTGATCATAGAATTAGGAAGAGTGATTTATTTCCCTGAATCTGTGATGGAGGAGAGAATATAGAGAAAGTAGTAAGAGAGCCAGGCCAAAAAAATTGATTTTTGCCATGTCAAGTGATTTCATCATGGCAAAGATGTCATGATATTTGTATCTAAATGGAAGTAGGTATGTTTGAGGCTTTATTATATATTAGTTTATGACATTATAAGGTGCGATATGAGGTCATAAACTGCACTTGTACTGAAAAAAACCCAAAGTGGATTATACTGTCTTTTCATAACTTAACATTGCTGCAGCTATCACCCAGTGGGCCACTTGGTTCCAGTGTGGGCAAAAGCAACTATCATTTCGTTTGTAAGTTATGTTTTAGTGATTTTTGTTTTAGCCAAGTTAAAGAAAATGTCAAAGAGAAACCAACGAACCTCTGAAGATTTTGTTCTAAATAGAGAAGGTAGGCTAACTTACATACAGTAATTGTGGCTGTTTAGTGTAACACTGTCTACATACAGTAATGTGGCTGTTCATCTGTTTAGCACCGTCTCCTTGGACACGTTACTCAGTGTTGACATTATATAGCGCAGTCTGTCTGTCAGTTGTGAGTCAGCTTTGGTGTGAGCAGCATCGTTTTTGATCTTTTGTGTAGCTTCGTGACTGTGTAAGCAAAATATTTGGCTGCCACTGTGTTTGGGCCTGCATTGATTTGTGTCTAAATGGATTCCCGAAATGAGTGAATTAGTGTCTTATTGCTGTATACAGTCTGAAAGTTTATGGTGCTTAGACCTATGTAGCCTAATTCACTGTCTGTCTTCAGCTCACTGAAGCACACACATGCGTATGATATAGCGGATTCACCATGTCTGTGGGCTTTCACTGAAAAATAGGAGGATCCCCCTGAAAGTCATGGTATAATTCACACCCTGCATGAATGGCCAACAGCCTTAAGTAGCCTATACATAGTAGGGATGTAAACAATTATCCAGTTACTTGTATTTATTTTGAAATTTAAAACTCCCATGTGTTAAAACTGTACGAAAAACGACGTTACACCTCCTGACCACACGAGGGCGATATTAGACAAGTAAACTCACCCAGCAAAGCTTGGCTACTATCCTGTCTACCATGGGTGTTTACACCTGTGGTTTACACTCATATGATGCAGGGAAACCAACGCAGACAATCGTGGTGTTATCTCACACAGTCCAAAAAGTGCAAATTATGCGGTGTTGTTTTAAAATGCACGAGTGGAACAAGAAGTACAGTATGTGTAAAGCAAAGCATCTTACCCTCGCTGGTGTGGAGCAGTCATCTCAGCCATCACCCCCAATAAACCCCCAGACAGCGGGGAAAAAAACGAGTAATCGAATAGTATTCGGTTAGAGAAAACAACTAGCCTAGTCGGTTATTAAATTACTCGTTACTTACATCCCTAATACATAGTCCTAATTATTGTGTTAAATGAAGCCTACATATTTATTTTGTCTTAGTTGCACAAAATGAAAAAGTCATTTTACCCCAGCCTATTTAAGTTAATTAAATCAAGTCAGGAGTAGGCTATATCTATTTTCTCCTATCTGTAAAGTTAAAGGAAGTAAATTCAATGATTTGTTAGTTATTTGGCCTAGATGGACTAGTCCAATGGGATGAGGGAAACCCAGATTCTATTGATTGACACTCTGCCCATATTAAACATCTTAATCCCATATTAATCTGTCAATCATTATTGCACGTAAAAAATGCTAATTAAAAAGAGATGGTAAGAGATATTGTAAGAGGTGGAGACGTTATCTTTTAGTTGCTGAGCAATAAACTATGGTACCTGTACCTCCTTGTGAAAGGCATCTTCCCACAAAATCTTTCCCAAGGCTGTACTTTCCAAATCATTGGAGCAGCCCCACTCTAATCCCTGTCGTGAGGTAAGAGATAAAAGATCTTGTTAACAGGTATGGTAAACTGTGACAGTTGAGGTGAGGTTAGGCTATTTCCATTGTCTATTTATAATGTCCCCACCAGGCTGGGCTTATGGTGCCGGGACGCAGTGTTGTCCCCCCCCCCCCCCCCCCCCAAGTCACAGGCAGCATGTTGGTTAGATCCAGCGGTCTTATTGAAAAACTGACCTTTAACGTATCTTGAGACTAAAGGCTTTGCATACAAATGATGATCCTCAATCAAGTGACCAGTCAGTCAATGCCACAACACAACACTGCTGGATGCTCGCATAGCTGAGCACAGCAGCGTGCAGAGGCAATACATGGAAACGTACGGTTCCTTCCCCCCCCCCCCCCATTGATTTTCCTTTCCGTTTGAGAAATGACAGACCGGTCCAGTCTGAAGCCCCATGTTAGGGTTAAACCTTAAGTCAGAGCTGTTTGATCGTCCTTCTTTTACCTTGTCTGGTCTGTTGAATAGGGAAGGGAAAGTGGGGCGAATGCCAGTTTGGGGTTATTTAATTAGTCATTATAAACAAAGCAATTTAATAATGTATGCAAATGCATGGCCTATATTAAAAACATAATTATGCAGAGAGAGGAGTAGATAGCAGAGCTAGGTAATTTCACCAAGAAATGAAGCAACATTGCCACCTACTGAGGATGGGCTGTATGTGCTGTTACAGTCTTCAGGATGTCTGCAGTTCATCTGGCTAAATCTGAGACTTAAAAAATGTAACTTTAAAATCTAATGCCAATTACAAAGAAACGTTGAGACCAATTTTGCCACTAAAATGAATGTAAAAATGGCAAAAGAAAAAAAAAGAAAGAAACTCATTCAAAGAGCTGCTTCATGTGAATGGGCTGATCTCATCAAACCATAGCATTTTAAGACCTCTAAAACTGTATGGAAGACTTAAAGGCTATCTCACAGTAGGTGTCCATCAGAAATAACACAACCAACTTCCAACTTTGAAATGTGCTTTACATTTATTTAGTCTTGAAAACAGAAGATTTATATGCAAATATGGTATATACACAATGCTTTTAACCAGAAAGGCACCAAGACACACGAGTCAGTTACATGAGGACTAATCCTTCTGTCTGGCTCAAAAACAATGTAAAAGAAGACGTGGATCAACACGAGAAGGTGGGAAATAAATCCAAACAAAATGAAAACAACCGTATCACAAGAGACTTTAGGTTCTCTGTTCACAATGTAACAATCTTTATTTGAATGGTTAAAAGGCTAATAAGACAATAGTGGTGTTGTGATAGCTAAAATATATATTATTTATTACATAAATACGATAGTCTTAATGTAGCACATTTTATGTCTGTATTATTTACTCCCTATTGTGGCTACAGACGGTCCACTGTGTGTGCAAGGGAAAAAACAATGTGAGAGCATCCTTAAAACAAACTAGAATTTCTGTTAAACTTGAAATTCTTATTTATAGCAACTTACACGTTCTTAATAAATTATGTTTTTTCAGTACAAATTTGAGATTATTAACTATTAGAAAACAAGAGCCACATCCTTGTCGACGGTTAATGCTTTGAAGTTGAACTATGGTGACAATATGGCTGTGATTGTCTGACCACTTAAGTGTTATTACTGTTGTGTGTATGGGACCTACCATGATCGCAGTGCTGTCAATACCTTTGGCCTCACAGACGGCATGAAAATTCAGAACAAAGCATTCTCCCACACTCACTCATTCCCAAATCAGTGAGCACTCAAGGTCTTAGCTCCGAATATGAGCAGTGCGACTGTGACCGTGCCACAGATCGCCCAAAGCGTTGTTAAAGCTGGAAGTTGACACACTTGAGACAACTGAGACTTGCATTTGATCAAATATTCTGTGTTCAATTGCCATGGGTCAGAGCGGCAGAGCAGGTCAGTTTTTAGTGAAGAAAAGTGAACAGGTGAGGTAACTTTCTCCTAAGCCTTACTGGAATTAACACCCAGTGTAGAGCTGGCAGCAGCACTCTTCTTCGTCCTCCGTCTCCTCCTCCTCTCACATTCAGAAGCCAACGCCTTATTGGGCTGTGGCACAAGTCAAGCCCTTGTACCACGATGGTGCCTCAGATCCATCCACAATCCTGCAACTCTAATTAACCACAACCACAAAAGCACTGTGATATAATATCAAAAAGTAATATAAACGTGTGGTTTAGGTGTCTTAGGTAACTGGGATTATAATGACTCAGTGTAGTTTTGTAAGCCATGAGGAACATACTGTTAGCACCATTTCTCTGCCCATATGGTTGCAAAAAACGTGAGCACATCTCTATGAAGAAATCAAAGCACTTCATTTGGATCCTCTCCTGGATACACCAGTGGTCCCACCCTTAGTGCTGTGGCTTCTTTATGATTGGTCCCATGGGGAGAGCTGCGCGCAGTATTCTGAAGTGAGCATCTGTTCTTGTTCTTGTTTATTTCCTCATGTGGCTGTCACTTGTTGAGGGTGATGGTGACATAAGAGGTGGGAATGTAGCCTTCATCTCCATTGTTCCTGCGGACGCGGGTCCAACCGTCCCCTTTGTCCTCCTCTACCACCGCCAGCACCTCCCCCTCCTGCATAGCGATGGTCCCTTCACTGGCACCTGGGTGGGAAAGGAAGGACTAAATGGCAGCAAATATCCCCATGCCAGTTTCTGAATGAGAAAAATTAAATGAGAAGAGGAACACTTAACAGCCTACTTAAGACGTACCAGGAAAGTTGTACATGGCTGTGCATTTGCCAATGGGAGCAGTCAGTTCTTCCTCCTCAAAGTCATCGTCAAACTCAGCGTAAATGGCTTGCGAGGCATCAGGAGTGCTTTCATCGGAGTGGGCTCCATCAGGGCTGGAGAGAAAATGGTTAGGTGGTTTTCCCATACAAAACAGACACCACTTCATTGTGTCGCACATACCATTAGTCAAGGGCGACACATCAGCGGCATTCAGTGTTACCTGTATACATCGTGAGCTCCGTTGTTGTTGAATGTGTGAGTTCTGTACCGCAACGTATCTCCTCGACCCCCTGCCTCAGCCAGCCAAGTCTACATGAGAGAAGCAAAGAGAGAAGAGAAAGAGATCGACATCTGTATCGCTGTTTATTGTGAGTTTATTGTAAATAAATATGTTGGATCGAACATTGGAGGGCCTGATGAACTCATAATATGGTAGGATGATGGAGGGCCTGATCACCTCATAATATGTAAGTTGGAACAACAGAGGGCCTTATTACCTCATAATATGTTAGATGGAACAACATTGGTCCTGATTACCTCATAATGTGGTAGCTGGAAGAACAGAGTTCCTTATTACCTCATAATATGTTAGCTGGAACAACAGAGGGCCTTATTACCTCATATATGGTAGTTGGAACAACAGAGGGCTTTATTACCTCATATATGGTAGTTGGAACAACAGAGGGCCTTATTACCTCATAATATGGGAGTTGGAACAACAGAGGCCTGATTATCTTATAACATGTTAGGACAAACAAAGGTCCCAAATTTCCTCATAATATGTTAGGTCAAAAAAAGGGGTCCTGACCTCATACTTGCTGAGCTCTCCCCTGAGCCGCTCTATGTTCTGGGATGTCTGGCTGATTTGAGAGGCCAGACTGGCAGGGTCTCCCATTTGAGGGTTTTTCTCATAAACATCCTTCATCTTCCCCAGGGCCTCACTAGAGAGAGGGGGGGGGCAGAGTGAGAGAGGAGGGAGAGGGAATGAGAGTGTAGAAATCGGTTCCCTGCAGAGCCCAGGGCTGGGTAAACAATTCAAACACTTGCACACAGACGCTACCGAGTTATACACACTGATGTGCACTGCATAAATATTACATTCACACTCCCACCAGAGTGGTTGTAACAGAGATAGTTATTAATACGCAACAGGGTACCCACACAAACGCACACACACACACACACACACCTTTGATCCACTTCCTTCTGCAGCTCTTTGCCAATTTCTTCTAGTTTCTGTTGTAACCTCTTCCTGCGCTGTTCCGGTGGTAGATGGGCAAAGTCCTCCGTCACTGTGGGCTGTGAGAGTTCACAGGAATGGAGGGTTAACACTGAACTCGGTCTCACACTAGAACAGTTTCATGTCACCAGTAACCATGGTAGCAAAACACACACCTCAAGAGGAAATCAAGGCCGGCGGTTTGGGTTCAGCTCAAGGGTGTTCAACTGACAAAACATCAGTCTCAAATCTCCTTATGACACATTTGTTGTGTTTTAAATTAATGCAATGACAGTGATTTATAACAGTGAGCTGAACACAAAACCAGCACTTTTTCACCCGTGAAACTGACAAGTACCATGTAATTCAGTACACCCCAATAATTTTCTAGTCAGAATTTTTCAGAAAGTTCAAGAAATGAAGTCTCTGATGGAAATAGTGCCAAAGTTTACCCAAGAAAGTGTAGAAACGATTATGACAATCAATTCAAAAGTGGGTTCTAAATTTCCTGCTGTGCTATCAAGCATTCCTCCCTTCCTCCACCACCAGGTGGCCACCTCTTCAATACAAACTCGGGAGGACAGGCCTTCTGCCACATAGTATGAAGCTGGATGCTGCATGTTGGTTACTAAAACTAAAGCACAGAAACACCAACACAGATTTGTGGGGGCGGGAGAGCACTGGGCTGATGATACTGAGACTAAGCTACCTGTAGTAAAGGAAAGGTGGCCATTTATGTGTGACACCCCATTAACACCCCCACACCAGCCATGTTGTCAATATTACCGTGGTCCTCTCTGGGGTAAACTTCTGAGGGAGAAAGAAACAGTATGTGTACAGTAAAATATATCATGATATCCTTAGAAATGGTTCTTGGTTTCCACCCTAAAATGGTGAGCATTATATGTTTATAATACGTGCCATGTAAAAAAAAAAACAGTGCGTTCTATAAACATTTTAAGTAGTGATAGAGGGGTTCTGAGCTGTGACATCTATACTGCACACGTGAGAATTTATAGTCTCATTCATTTGAAGAACTCAGTCATTCCTGCAGAGGTAAGAAAACAGGATGATGCGCCAACCAGGATGGGCGGAGGTCTCCCGGCATCTGACCCATCACCTCTGACCTTGATGACTCACCGATCTCCGGAGGGTCCGGAAGGAAGAGATTCTGGGTTTGACTGTCTTATTGATCTCCTTCAAACAGTACGACAGGGGGTCCCGGCCAAACTTGGGGGAAGAGGGTCCGTTAGCAGGCGAGGGGGCGGGGGGTGTAGAGAAAGGAGGGAGCGTGGAGGGAGAGAGCTGAGGTGGGGGGGCGAGACCGGTTACCGACACCCAAGGATTGAGGTGTGCAGGGGTGGGTTGGCAAAAGGGACAGGAGGGGGAGAGAGGAACAGAGGGACAGAGGGACAGAGGGACAGATGGATGGGGAGAGAGGGAAAACGGGGCGGGGGGGGGGGACAAAAACAAGGTGACAAGGGAAAGAAAAAGACACCGTCAACACCTTAAAGCACACCACACAGCCAGGAAGACAACACTGGAGCAAACCCAGCACAGGAGCCCAGAGAGCATGACAACACACACACACACACACACACACAAATCTGTTTCTCTCGCTCTCATGAGCAAACACACACACAAACAAAACACAGCACCAGACCACAGTTCCCACACCAGTGCCACAGCAGCCCAACACCTGCAGTCCAACACAAGCCAGGATGATGGGTAGACCGAGCCTCAGTGAGGAACAGGGGCGGGGCAGATCAGACTTAACCAATGCATTGTTTCATTGGTTAAGCCCAATCAGCCACCTGAATCATTAAGATGCCGTGTGAAAAATCATGTACATAGTTTACAGTTCTTTCACAGTCCATGACCCTACACTTCCCTCCCAGCCCGACCTATATAAATAAAAGATCAATAGGAATTCAATTGGCAGAGGAGTAATGTAGGTTATTATAAATAGCCTTGTTCAATTACTGCAGTGGAACTGCGCACACAGATTTTATGGGCTTGAGGAAATATGCCCTGTGTGACCTCTTGGAAGGAGGTAAAATTAAAAACATGCTGCAGTGAACTACTGTGTTCTGGTTGGCTAATCCATCAGTGTCAGCTGAATGACTACGTGGAGAGGGAGGGGTGGGATCTATTAGCTAAATTACACAGACAGCTGATACCTTCTAGTCTTCAATACTTTAGATAACTATGGCAGTCTGAAACCGCCCTACAACAAGTTCCCTTGTGTAAAAACTCAGGGGTGGAAGTACAGGACTATCATTATGTGCACATCTACTGGGAAGGTTCTACTTTTCTTTGGAGTTATGGGGATCTAAGTATAGGAGAGCAGTTAGAAACGGGATCGTTGAGGGGCCGGAATGGGCCAACGTAAACCAAAAGCTCACCCAGGCCGATACAGGATACAGCTCCAATATTCAGCCCCCCTATTCATACAGCTACAAGCCTAATTGGGAGAGCATGACCGATGACACAGAGCAGTGCGCCACACACATACACAGGAGAGGAGAGCGCACAGAAGAGCACAGCCAGTAAGACATGCAGAAACAGGAAAGGCGCTGAAACAAGGGAACACTGCAGGGAAGAAAGAAGGGATCATTTAGTGCCGGGGGTGGGACAGGAGGAGGGAGGCAGTTAGCTAGTTAGTGGTCAGCCACTCATATCGCCGGTTTAGCAAGATAATGTTCCTTTGAGATATGATCCACAATCTCCAATGTGGTGAAACTCTTGACCCAAACAGGGGTTCACGAGCAAATAGAGCAAAGTCAATGATAACATCTACAACATGAATGTCTGATTGGATTGGACCCAAGCCAGTTTTTCTGACCTGTCAAACCTGGTGTCATCCCCAATAGTTGGTACAAAGATTTTATTGTGATGCGAGACATAATACTAGGTTCTGGGCAGTATAATGGAAGCAGTGTGTTTGTGGATGCCTGTAGAGGAAAATTCAATGTTGTTTGTGCCCCGTGCTGATGAAAGCACAAGCACAGCAGAATGCTGACTGCCTGTTGACCTATTGGAAACCACGCTGCAGAGAGAGAGGGGGGTGGGGGGCAAGGCTTATTCACTCACAGCCAGGGACAGAGTCATGCAATTGACCTGTTCTAGAAGTGTGTGTCTGCGTGTCTGAATGTGCACTAATGAGAGAGAGGCTCATGCATTATACTGAGCTTTAGAGATGAGAAGGAGGCATGTGTGTATGTAGCCACAGCCACAGGTCCATCATGACGGCTCTCAGTAGAGGGGATTTCCTGGGCTCTGACTGCTGGCTCCTTAGCTCAGACACGCTGCCTCACAACTGACTCACACTACCCTGCAAGGAGTCAGACGCTAATCTGACTGACTGCTCATCGATTTTCAAATCTGCTCTTGTCTACCATTGATGGAGGGGGTTGCTTAGGCATTCATTACACAATTTGCGCGATGCAAAACAACATCTCCTCTGTCAGTGCGAGGCCATATCAGAAGACTAAACTAGCCTGTGGTGCTCTGCTACCGTGGAGGGCCCTACCTTACTCTTCTTGCTGAACAGCCAGAAGTTTTTGCTCCTGTTCTTTCCCAGAAGGTCCATGGGGCCTTTGGGAGTGCCCAGGCTGCTGTCAGAGGAGGCCCGGTTGATGCCCTGACTGTAGTCCTCAAACTCCAGGTCCCCAGGACGCTCAAAGCCTGACTTGTTCTGCTCTATTACAGCCATGGAGTCCTGCATTAGATGGAAACATGGATAAGAGCAACGAAACAGTTACAAAATATTTTCATTGGACTGAGATATCTACAACTAAAACAAATGTGCTGCATGAAGCCTTAGCCATACTGTATGTTAGTATCTATGTTGTGTAGTATTTGTTTTGACCAACTCACATTCCTTTCATTAACATTAGTGCCGGCTTTAGTAACGCCCTCCAGGCACTTGCCAATGATGGGCATCACGTGCTTCTCTGTGTCTGAGAACAAGATGTAGCCCTCTGCCAACTTCCTTACTCGCTTCTCGTCCATGTCCTGCAATTTCTAGAGAACACACAACAGCAGTCGCTCAGACATTGCTACAGTTATCACAGTACGAGATTGAAACAACTTAAAGGTTCTCTATGTGGGGAGAGATAACACCAAGTTGCAGGTATTTCACTTACGTTGAAAATGAGTGGCATATCATTAAAATAGAATTGGTTCTGCTCCTTGTTGTACTTCTGGAGCTGTGCAGCGTAGTCGTTCTTACACTCCTCCGCCACGTGTGCTCTCATGTGAGCCTGCTGTTTGGCCTAGACCCACATACAGAGCAAATACAGCTTAACCAGGTGGATCTGATTCTACTGGTGATGGTGTCAAACAGGCAAGTGTTTGTAATGTTGATTTTTCCCCATGAGTGTTACCTTTTCAACATCTGCCTTTGTGGCATTGATGTCTTGATCGGTTTTCTCTGCATACTGTGCTGCACGCTCTGCTTCTCGCCATTCCCTCTCAAAGCGCTTTTTACTCTGGTTTGCAGGGAGAGGGAGAGAGAGAGAGAGAGAGAGAGAGAGAGAGAGAGAGAGAGAGAGAGAGAGACAGAGAGAGAGAGAGAGAGAGAGCCCATGTTCACTTCGGTTCATCCAACCTATACTGCGCTGTGAGGCCATTGTCTGAATGAAATATGAAGAGGTTCTACTATTTTGAGCAGAACGTTTTTCACTGTCTTTCTAAAAAGATGGATAGGGGAGGTTTGGGGCCTTGGGACTGTAAGAGCTCTAATCGTCACTAAATATGACTTGGATTTATGATACTAAAGTGGGGAAGTGTACAGCAGGGTTGCAATGTGGTAGATTTTTTTAAGCACTGGATACATGTTGGTTTTCTTTTCCTCGTTTCCACTCCCATCTGTTTTTACTATAGACAAATACAGCCACCTGACCAAACACACTGAATGTGCAGCCATTCACTGACAGTGAATCTTTTCTACCCATTAACAATGCACCCAACCTAAGGGCAGACAGGGACACTAAAATAAATGATAGCTTTAGTTATTACAATAGAAAATGTAGTCATGGTACTTTAAGCATGCTATCCTCTTTTTTAGGATAATCTTTCAATCTTTCAAACCTAAATATCTAAGACTAAACTTACGTTGTCAAGCTGCTTATATGTGCTCTCCAAACTCTGCTGGGCTTTCTTGGCCTCCGACAGATACTGCAGACAGGCATAAAAATAGAGACAGAGTAAGGAGGAGGGAGGGGGGGTCAGATGACAGAGAAAGACAGCGATGCATAGTGGCAGACACTACTTAAGTCAGGCAGTCAATGGGCGAGGGGACAGAATAAACAATGACCTCCATAGGCCACAAAACAAAATAGACAAGAAAACAAATACCACTGTGTCTGTTTGAGACATCACGTCTGCAGTGAGAGTCCGTACACGGCTGCAGCGTTCTGCATTCCAACGGGACGCGGCCAAAGCATTCCTCACAGAGAAATGACACACCACTACTGTGACCATCCCTCCCCCAAGAGACAGAGTAAGGCTTCCTTCCTGCCACAACAGTGGGACTTCCACATCTCCACTCCTCCCACCCGTCACACTCCCCCTCAGCATTGTGTGCTGTCTTACAGACGGACTTCACCCGGCCTGAACCTAGTTCACCCCTGCCCTCCCTCCCAATCTGGCTCACCGTCTTCCGTTCCTGCTTGAGTTCCTGCAGGTACTTGGTGAGATCGATGCAGATGTTCATCATCATGTTCTCAGCGATCAGCTCCCTCTGCCCCGCGTAGTCGTTCATCTCATTCAGGATGTCCAAGAAAGACTGAAAGCTGGAGAACCTACTTTATAAGAGGAGAGGAGGGGAGAGGAAAGGGTGCAGAAATGAGAGACACAATGGATGGGGCAACTGATAAGAGGTTACATACACAGGCTCAGAGAGAAGTCAGTGTTGGACCAAGCAATGATAAGAAGCTCATGACTTCCTTATTCCTGCTTCCTTCTAGGGGCATTTACATGGCTCCCACTACGGCCCCACACTCTGGCATGGATGACACCAATAATGACACCATTCAAAATGTTCTATTAATGTCAGTTCAGGTCTCTTTTCCTCCTTTATTCATCCATAGTGTGTAACACAGACAGACCCGCTGATTTCAGTGGGTCTGTCTGTGTAACACAGACAGACCCACTGAAATCAGCAAAGCCTGATAGATTGTTCAAAAAGTTAATGGTGCCAGGCAACAAATACAATTTGGTCCAATAAGCAGAATTTTGGCTCACATTGCTGCGCAGCTAAATATATTTCCTTGAAGCAAAAATGCAGTTACTGGAGGCTTAAAATAGCTCCAGCCTTCTCAATGTTGCCAACTTTTTAAGTGTTAAGAGGAAAGTTTGCACTCAAGCCCACAATGGCTCACCTGCACTCAGGTTCATCTTTGTTGCCTCGTTTTAGGTTATATTTCTTTGACAGGTTCCTGTGGACAATGAAAGAGGATCAGATGGATGCGTAGACAGACAGATACTTTATTAACGCTCTGCGGGACATGGGGGTCAAGATGGATGACAGATGAAGACAGCTCACAAAACCATTCTCATGCAACCACTGGCTTTTTTATACGATAGGATTCAAAACAAAACAGTCCAGCATGGCCATATTAAAATAGCTCCTCTTCTCCTGTTCCTCCTTCTTTCACTCTCCATCTGACCACATCCTGTCTATCATGTGCCAGTCTACTCCCACTTCCTCTCTAGCAAAGCTCAGCACTAAACAGATGTGGGAGAGAGACAGAGAGAGGGAGAGAGACAGAGAGAGGGAGAGAGAGAGAGAGAGAGAGAGAGAGAACTGCAGCTGGAGAATGAGGCCAGTGTCTCAGAGACAAGTTCAATTCTGTCCCAAAGTAGTCATAAGACCCTACATACATTTCATAAACAGCCTTTTAACATGAGCCCATGCAAACACACACAGAAATGAGTTGCTTTGAGACACACACACACACACACACACACACACACAAGAAAGCATTTGATTCAGTTTATACAGGAGAACCATGACAGGAATGAGACCTACCTCAGTTGCTTGGCATAGTTTTGTTCTATCTCTGTCCTCTCCTTCACAAATTTCACATACTTCTCCACCAGCTCCAGGCCAGACTGTGTGTGCTTCTCAATGATGTCATATTGGTCCTGGGGGAAGGAGTTCAAGAGAGACAAACAAGGAAAAGATGTTAGGTCTACACAGTGCTGGATATGGAACATATGTTAACTACTAGATAATAACTGGGGATGTTCCTCTGGTTGAGTCTGAGGTCATCTAAGAGAATCCTGAATGCACGGTAATAAACTAAACACACTGAGGTTTCATTTGGTCCTGCGTTTTGCATTCCATGAATGCTCTCTGCATGTGCACAACTCCTTGACCATAGCCGTTTTCTCTCAATTTCCACCTAGCATTAAATCATGGGGCACCCTGTTGCTCGAGAGAGAGAGAGAGAGAGAGAGAGAGAGAGAGAGAGAGAGAGAGAGAGAGAGAGAGAGAGAGAGAGAGAGAGAGAGAGAGAGAGAGAGAGAGAGAGAGAGAGAGAGAGAGAGAGAGAGAGAGAGAGAGAGAGAGGACAGTCAGGGGACACAGGGTCACAACTGGGGTCACAACTCTCGGGCAGGAAACAGGAGGTGCTCCTCATATCCTGCGGTACTGTGAGTATTTTTCGGGCCTAGCTTCGAATTCATAAACCTCTGGCAGAATACAATCTCAAATTTGCTGACATCCACATACTTTTATATGCTAAGAAGGAGGTGTATTATGTAGTCTCTTTCTTTCTTGTTCCTTATTTGGCCCGGCCGAGTACTTCATGACACCTTCAAGCTCAGACAAGCCTGTTGAGAGTGAGAGAGATGATATCTGAGCCAATCCTCCCTCACTCCCCACTCACAGCACTTCCTCCAAGCTCTCTTTGGTGTTGACTTTTACAGTACTGAGGAGGGGGCATCTCTGAACGGGGATTCCTGACAAGTTGGGCCATGCTGTTCTTTACCCTTCAGGTAAAACAAAAGACAGAGACAAAACCCAAATGAATGACACAACGCTTAGCCTAATTACAGACCACATTCAAAAGGTTAAGGCAAAGGCCTACAATCTATCTCCGCAATAAGGCCCAACGAATACAAAGTGTTGGGGTTTGAATTCAGTGTCATTAATTGTGGAGCGGAGCCAATGTTAGTCAATATAGCCTACCTACCACTAAAGATTTTCCAATTTCCTTTGGTTGTTTTGTGAAAGATAGATTTCCTTCTTGGATGAAGAATGTCCGTCCCCCACATTTGACTTGCAAATAGAAATGGTGACAAAGGACTACACTGAAATAAGCTGCAAGCAAGACCTCCCTTGCATCACTTTGCTCACACGTATCCCACTTAAAGCTAGAAATTTACAACTGGTTGGTAAATAATCTCAATGCCAACAGTAGCAGTTCAAAAAACTGGATCTATTATTGGAGAAACATATGATGAGCTGCCGCCACCCAAAAACCTCAACCAGTGCCGAGGCAAAGACTTCTGTTTTCTGCAACAACCAACACATATACTGATAGTATACACACATGACACAAGACAGCATAGCCAAGTGCTGAAGGCAGCAGCAAGTGGGAGTAAGTGAATATAAATGAATCTCTACCTACTGAGAGAGGGCGAATCCTAAACTGGCTTTGTACATGAAGGCAAACAACAAGTCAGGAAAGAATTAGCCTACTAACTGTAAGCAGGGCTGGGCAATAATTCAATATTATCATCTATCGTCTTTCAGTGGAATCACATCGTGAAGATATGAAGACGTTTTGATATCTTGATACACAATTCTGTTGTCTAAATTGATGATAACAAGCATTTTTTTTATTTCAAAACTTTATTATTTGAAAATTTTGTTTGACATCACACTTACCATTACCATGCAGTTCAATGCAGTGAGTATCAATTTGATTATTTAACGTGATTTTGCATACTTAAGCCATATTGTGATATATATGAATTCTTCTAATATATATAATCTGTGTAATCACAAGTTAGGAAAGCTAGGGGAAGCTAGAGATTGGGAAATGTGAGCGGACATAGGGTTGAAACTTAAAGCACCAGAGATAGTAAACAGCAGCTTAAGACCTGACCTGTGGTGTTGTGGTCCAACACTCAGCGGCCTGTTTACTTTATACAGCCCGCTGCACCATGCGACAGATGAAGTATATGAAAGGAGGAAGCTCAGATAAGCTAAAAAAGCAGCCAAGGCTGAAGAAAAGGGTGTGCCCTGTTGAGGTCCAGTGCTATGGATTTGTAGCCACATCCACCGGCAGTTTACTCCAGGAGTGAAGGATTCATGGTCGGGGCTTACAGGTTACAAGAGCAGCTGGGGTGGCTGAACATATCAGTCAGTGGCTCTGGCTGAAAAGAAATGACAACATTTGGGGTCCAAAGTATAGAAATCCATCTCACGGCTGAGGTAGGAGTTTATGTATCATATCATGGCAGAGCTATGGTAGTGGAAATAGGTAGTCATACTGTCCTCAGCTCCTGATGTAGCCTGCGTTACCTTTAGCCTTTTATTGCTGAGATTGATGGTGAGGTTAGAAGTTGTTGGGTGAGGTGTTGTGGCCTAGGTGTAATCCTATGTGCAGGGAGGCATAGTGTAGATGAGTCTAGTTCTGATCGGTGTTGAAAGCAGGCGTGGACTCAACTTCCTGTTGAGTCTTCTTGATGTGTCATGGATCAATGAATCATCTGTGATGGGAAGTGCCCATTTGACCCCCATGACATAACCACTCTCACCCATCCCCTTTCCTCCAACATCCAAGCCAGGTTTCTACCCAGGTCCTCACTCTTAAAAGTAATAATCGATGACATTTTCATGTAAATAAATTTGCGTTTCGCCCTTCTCTTTCACCGATTGACATAACACAATAGTGATTCAGCAATAAGCAGTTCATGAAAGATTTTACATGTGTTCTGAACACCCAGTGTTGGGTAGCTGTTTCCCAATGTTACGCCAAAAAAACTAAAGAATGGGTTTCCCCTGGTAGTGTGTCTCCACCTCAATTTCACACCGGTGAAGAAAACAACATTTCATTTTTTGTGAATTGTTTTCCTATTGCTGTTAAAACAACATTATAAAAACATTTCACCAGATGACAAAGAATGAAAGTAGCCGACTGACAGTAACCTACTAGCTGCCTCATAATGAATGGAGATCACGCCTGTTTGTGGTCTTACATTATCTCAGACCACAAGCATCCATTGATTCAACAATTCAACAAGGAAGTTGTCGGGCTATATATCTACTTGTCACTTATTAAGCGCATCTCCCCCACAAGTTCCTTAGGGGATACAAATTTTGGGACAACAGGAAAAACCCTCTGGTGAAGTGATGCATTTTATACCAGAAAACAGCAATAAATAGATGAACTCAGTAATAATTAGATGAGTGCCACCTACAGAAAGTCAAACTTAACAGAAAATCTGAGGAAATACGTCACACTAGTGGCAACACTGTTTGATTGCAAAGTGATCTCTCGCTTATCACCAAGGATGTCGCAAAAAAAAAAAAAAAAAAGCTTGTGGATTACAACTTTAATAGCACAGGGGATTGTTACAGCAGATCCCGTATTTTGGTAAAAGATCCATTGACATCAACTGATTAATTCCAGCTCATGCAATAAACTTGAGTTTAAATATTCAAAAATGTTGCAACAATTGTGAAGCAGCTGTTAATCAAAGAAAACTGAAGTTAATAAAAAAAAGTAGTATGGCACAATTGAGTCACCTCAGCTATGCATTTATATTTCTTCTGCAATAATAATTGTATGTCCAGTGCTTCCTGTGTGTCCATGTATGTTTCTCAGCTTGAGCGCAGTATTGTTGGATAAGAATGAACCCTAGAGTGCGTTTATACAAATGGATTATTGACAACTGTATTAGCAACTCTGTAGTTAAGAGAGAGAAAAAGTTAATCTATATTAATTCGGTACTCAATACTGGCAAACATTCAAATTCTGTACCTAGTCGGAAACAGTACCAGTAGTAGCACTGGAAAGAAGTAGCATTGGTTCATCTCAAATATGAATTGTGACTGCTTGATTCAAAAAAAGGATGCCCCAATCAGAACAAAAAGCCAACCTCCTTATTACTGGCTTAAAAGTTGTCAAAGTAGCTGTCCAGACTTGACAAGAGTCTGGTTAGGACCGGGCAAGCACTAAAGGCTGCCAGACCACTAGAATTTATCATAGCCAGTAGCCACAGTCAAAATCATCTTTATAGACCCGTCAACTGGGTTTGTGCCTAACTGTCTTTTTCATAAATGATTTGTGTGAGATTGTGTGCTCTCTCCAGCAGCAACACATCCTTGTTTGAAGCATGATAATGGCATGACAATCAAATATGAGGGAGGATGCTACAAAGAGACAAGGAGAGAAAGGGGATCAGAATAGCAATTGCAAGAAACATGTCCACTGGTTGTGCTTTTTATTAAAATAAGGCTCATTTCTGGTTGAAACAACAGCTTGCACTCTGGCTATTCCATTACTATTTGGGTGGGAGGTGGGACAGCCTTGAACCCGCCTGCCCTGCCTTCACACTTTTAAGTATGATTACCTTTAGAAAATTACATGCATCTTTCTCTCCTCCATTTTTGATTGGTAAGATAAACATTTTAGTTCAGCCCTGTGAATTAGCATACAAACCTTCAAAACAAGGAAGAGATTAGTTATTCTGTAAGTTATTCTTGAGGGCACAGATATAGGCGGCGTAATCAAAGACTCATACCCCCTGCCCCAGCACTGTAGTCCTGATGGCCTTGTCCAAACCTGGCACCCATCTCATGCGTCCTCTACCCTTCATCTTCCAACACTTCAAGTAATACCAGAGAAAAAACTGGCATCTACCGAATGCCAAATAACTTCTAAAGGAGTCACCCTGAGAAGTCACTAACCTACAAGGTCTGGGTGGATGTTTCTGCCCTGAGTCACCCTGACTTCCATAAACTTAAGGGCCTGGCCAAGCCAGACCTGTCACACTGCAGTTCTCAGGTTTTGAGTGATGAAAAAGATTGGCCTAGTAGCACTCACTATCAGGGCTAATGCCGAGGCACTGATCTTGCACACTGAAAACTCATGGCTTAAAATAGCCATTGGATTAACGGCAAGGAGAGCAGGGGACAGATGCCATAGAGCAGACTTGGCCACACGGGATGTGTCCCTAGCCAAACATTACCAAAAAACAATAACGCTAGCTGGGCCTTGTCTAGCCCAGAACTTCTAGAGACAGGAGAGGCTAATATAGACAAGGAAAAACTCTTATTGTGCAAAACCTTTGTCAAGAAATTTAGAATGAAATCATTTTGGTGTGACACCTAGTGAAGACAGAGTGCTGGCTCGGCCTAAAGGGCTACCTCTGAAAGCAATGAGAAAACTACCTCTGAAGTGAACAGAAAAGATTCCTATATTTGAAAACGCTTGAAATTAATACTGGAGTATGGATGTTTTTCTGACTCCATCAAATTAGGGCAAAACTAATTAGGCTGTTGCACCGGCACGGAGGATGGAAAGGGGACAGGGGGAAGAGGCCTAGGGGGAGGCTCTGTAATGAGGTCAGAACCTCCCCGTCCTCTTTGCAATGCTCCATTTACATATTCTGGTTCCATGTGTGTGTACATCACCAGTGTACTGTCATATAAACTGTAGCAGTCATCAAGGTAATAAGTAGGCTATGTAGTTTGCTTTTTAAACAATGTTTGTTTAGATATTGGATAGTCTCACTAGAAGCCTGCTCTCCACATATGTTTAACTCTGTTTTAACATTGCATACGCCCCCAAAGCCAAACCCATATTCAATGGATATGGCGTGCAGTCTGCTACTCAACAGTTTAAAACCCCTTGATTTATTACCAAATGTAATAGCCATGAGTTTTCGCTGTATCCCAGAGTAGTAAATAGCCCTCACCTTAGACATCAACAGAGTTAACGCAATTAATTCTTATCACTAGAAAATGACAATGACATCAGTTTGAGAAAGAAACTTTGTCCTGGTTAACCTATATTTGTAGAAGTAGATCCAACAAATAATCTGATCACATTTCATTACAGGATGGAGACCTCTTGAATTCAACGCACTGTTTGTGGAATAAGGAGTCATGCCACTCAGGTGGACAGGTAAGGCTTCAAACTTCATGATGAAGCCGTTATCAAGGCAAAGGGCAGCGTCTGGATTCGTCTCCATGGAAGCAGGGAGCGTTTTAGCCAAAACTGTAAACAGTAAAACACCCTACTGTATGGAAATAACTTATATGCAGGCATATAGTGGAGGGTAAAGCTATAACCTATTTATTTGCAGATTGGGGTAAACCCAGCTTTTTAGCATGACATAAATCACAGTAAATAGTATCAAACTGATGTAAACCACATGAGGTTCTTTCAAAGGAAATAAAATAAATTGATGTTTATTGTAAACTGCAACTGATTTTGCTTTATAATGATGGTTGCTTGCATAGTGATGCAGGTCATAGTTACACCACTGCCTATATCTATAAATACATCTACTGACGGTGGAGTGGAGGATCTGGGGAAACATGCAACAGCAAAGATCCCTAAAACATTAAGCAATTTATTGGATCCAAGCAGGTTAACCAGATAAACTTTGAATCACTGTCCACATGCAACAAGTCGGTAAGGGCTTTTGCTAACCTAACGCTGGTTTCAACTGAATAGCTGTCCGATAATGGACGCGTTTTCATTAGCTAACGTCTGCTGCCTTTCAAAACATTCATGACACAAGCGGGCAGCTAGCTTTTCACTGCTCCAGACGTGCATCGCATTTATCCCTCAAAGCCAAAGAGGTATGCCCCATTTTCTCAGCAAACACCGCTGAAGAAACGGCATTATTGCTATCCCGATAAAGTATTAACTAAGCTAGCCAGTTGGTGGACTCACCCAAAGCTCCGTGCCCCAGTCCATGTTCAACTTGTAGCCCGAGCTGTCTGTCTATCCCGAATACAAAGAACTTCTTCAAAGTTATCCCAACAACTCGGGAGGACGGCGCTATAATCCCGGGATGATAAATAATTCGTAACCAGTACGCCCCTCTGTGTTTGGTTTCTTTAAGAAATAATGCAAAGCAGCATCATAATTAGTTAATTAACTTGGGCTGGCAGCCGTTAGTCTAGTTTGTCTAAATATTTTTCATACCGAAGGAAAGAGGGATAAACTAGCTTTCATATCCGCGTCACTCCCAAATCCTAATTCTTAAAGGGACAGTGCACCAAGGCATGCAGAGGAACATAACACTGGCACTGGCAGCAACAACGTCTCACATGACAACTATGTTACATCCTTACATTCTTTTGTTGTTTTAAAGTTTTCTTTTATTCTGTATTGCTACTGTATCCTTTGACGGACCCACGTTCAAGCCCCTAATACAGGCAGTCATCTGCCCTGCTGAAGTGCCCTTGAGCAAGGCACTGAATCCCTGCCAGCTCCAGAGGCTCTGAGATGCAGCTGCAGCTGACCTCTGACCTCCCTGATGAAGGGGGTTAAGTGAAAAGAGAATTTCTCCATTGGGATGAAGAATGTGATGTGATATGTGACCTACATTTTAGTATGTCACATATCACATCACATTCTTCAAAAGCAGATACCATCACACTGACACCGATGCTTAAGGATACTGCCCAATTTGAGAATTCACATGCTGTTATTCATATACCCCTTTCACAATCCAATTAGCATTTATGAATATGAATAACTCTTCCCCAAAGCTGGAAACCACAGAACTAAGACTCAGCCTGGAGCTGCCCCACTTACAATGAATGTGAGAATGAGTTATGTTAAGTCATAAATTGTTTGTCTGAACTTCTACGTCCGAACTAGTAGGAGATCATTGTAGATCTGAACAAAAAACTGTATCCTGTCCCCACAGAAAATCATCCAGGATACTGTCACAGTCATCCTTGGCCACTTTTTCCAATTTATTCAATTTATTAATTTAATTTATTATGATAAATTAGATGTAGGGACAAACATTTCTGTTTTATTTCACTAATGCAGGCTGAACTGCACTAGAGTATAGTGTGTGGCATCTCCTACCAAACATACAACTCATTTAACAATGCAAGGTTTAGCAATTATAATAATCAATGCTACATTGGGAGAGCAGAAAAGATGACAACCATATAGTAATTTGCTCTGGCTGTGTTCTCTCTCTCCTCTCTGACTGAGAGTTTCCATAAAAATGTATGATAGATAGAATGCATGTTTACAAAAGCAAAGACTGAGTAGCCTACAAAGTAGGGAAAATGCAGATGATTTTTAAAATTAGGCCTACATTTAGGATTATACAATAACATCACTTAATTTATGAAGCACATATTGAGTAATTATCTGATTAAGAGCAAAAGCCTAATAAAGGTCATTGATTAAACATAAATTGCAAGTCTCACAGGTTAAAATCCAATATGCATGAAACTATAAAACAGACACAGTTCAACAAAATCGTACCAGTTCTAAACAACTCTTTGCCTATTTTTATGCTACTGGAAGACAAAAGGCTTTTCATAATTATATATTCTACAGGATTTGCCTCAGCTCCCAGCACTAGATAACACTTTTGTGCAAAAAGGCAGCATAGTTTTTTGTGTCTTTTGTGGTGTAAAGTTAGGAACAGTTCTTGAGTCAAGTTAAAGAAAAAATACAGTGCTAATTATGGTTACAGACCATGTACCAACATCCATGTTCAAGATTAATGTAAACTCTGACTGAATCCTCAATCCCAAGGCAAATTTTCTTCTTCCCTATTCAGCAAGTAATTAACATCAGGCAGACTGTGAAGTCATAGGGATATTTGGACCATCCCTGGTGCGGACAGGAAGAAAATCATACTGTCCATGTTTTTTTTTGCAGTAGCACAAAGTGATCACAATGATGATAATGATCAATAGAATTGTCACTGTCACGCAAATGATTGCAGTGGTATTATCTGTAAAGCAAACAAGAGAGAACAAATTACAGCAAACTTAATTTTCTCAATGCTTGATGTGATGAATGTTTTTTTTTTGTTTTTTTAAATGCAACCTATGTATGTAATATGGCAACATCAGTCACTACTTCAGTGTCTATAATGTTTCCATAATGTGTTCTGCACAGAGTCAATAATAATACCTTTCATAATCAGTGTGGTGGATCTTGTCACAGTCCCAACTTTATTCGTGGCAACACAGATGTAAATCCCAGTGTTGGTAGACGTGGCTCCTGTGATGATGATGTTCCTCTGTCGCCCCCCAGTGGTCTCATTCACATTTGGTGCAGAGGTGTAGTTCCAGTGGAGCTTTGGAGGGGGGTTGCCCTCAGCACTGCAGACCAGAGACACAATACTGCCCTGGGTCACTTCCACAGTGTCGTTTCCTTGCTGGAACTCAGGGGCATCTGCGTAGGAAAAGATGAGATTATTTGAGATCAGGACATCAGTTGTGTGAAATAATATGCTGTCAAACTTACCCTAGTCACAAATCTCACTCATTCTGTCCACTAAATAGCATATGTTGACCATTTTGTAATTTCCAAATGTTACAACTTACACAAAACATCAGCATATAGCAGGTGTTGAGCGTCTCCATGTGCGTTGGTTGCTTTAAGTGAGTATTTCCCACTATCGTTCTTTGTCAAACGCACTGGGGAAGACACTTCTTTTCCATCTTTAAACCAGGTGATGACAGGCTCAGGTTTTCCCTCTGGTTTACACTGAATTTGGTGCTCAGCATTCTCTATAACCTCATAGCGGTCATCACAGGTAAATGCAGGGCCATCTGTGAAGATTGCATCAAAAATACCCATCAGAATATATTATGGCAAGAGACAATTTAGCAACTTATCGACGCTTTGATACAGTGCATTTGGGCATCATGAAAGACGTTAATGATTTTGTCTATCTGATAATGAAACACGGTATACAATTCAGCAGATCTGATACACTCACATTCCACTGTGATGTCAATGGAGGTATTGGTCCTGCCCATGGTATTTACGGCTTCAAATATATACGTTCCTGAGTGCATCCTGGTAAGCGGCATAGATTTATTGGTCAGCCTCCCCTGATGGTGCCACTGAACAGTGGATGGAGGGTTCCCATCAGCTTGACAGGGCACCATGCTCAGAGTGAAACTGTGCTCCACACCAGTGTAATGGCTTGGACAAGCTTGGATCAGTGGCTTATCTGCAAGCGGAACGAGTAGGAAAACTTCATCTCATCATCAGTTCATCACAACCTCTAAATGGAGACTAAATGGAGTAAAAATCATATGGTAACACATAGATGACTGGAAAACTCACAGAGCACGGAGGCGATGTAAGGTGCTGAGGTCGCAGTAGGGTGAGGCTGCAGTTCGTCTGGTCCGAGGTACAGCTGAGCCTCGCATCCGAACTCTGCTCCGTTGTCATCGGCGGTGGGAATGACAGTCAAATGAGAGGACACATTGCTCGATCTCCTTCTGGTGTCATTAATCAATTCTGTCTTCACGGTTTCATTGCCTCGGTACCACCGCACTGTGAGGTTCTGCACAGGAGCCACATTGATGATGTCACACTGCAGATGGTACTCTGTCCTCTCCATCATCGGCCCAGCGTGACCCACCGCGGAGACTGACATAGTGTCTGGAGTCTCTGTAAACAAAAGAGATTAGAAGAAATGCATGAAGTTAGGCGATTGAACTTAGAACTATAATTATGAATAAGAAATGTATATGTATATGTATGTGTATGTGTATAAGTGTATGGGTATACTTTAACCTTCCATTTCATTTCCACATAAAATGACCACATTTGGATTTGTGGTATTCCCAGCTGTGGTATTCTCTAAACCATCTCTTCCCTATTTATTGTGCATTTACATGAAGTGGCACTGTAGATTTCTACTTACTATAAAGAGTGATGAAAGGCGTCTTTAAGCATTGGAAATTATCATGGAGAGTAATGTAGCATTTAGGTGACATGGTCCAGTCTTCCAGTTGTTTTACTGTCCAAATGACGAAAGTCACATTTTCTTGAAACTCTGTGCCTCCATCTGCGGCCTCCCAGCCCATTCCCACATGATCTGTGGATGATGTGCTGCAGTTGACTGAGGCTGGATCTCCATATCTCACCACTGGTCTGGCAGGCATCAACTCAAGTGGGCAAGCTAGCACCCAAAAGCAAAAGAATAAATACATTCAGTCAAATTGAAGCTTAATTTTGATGTACAATCCTTGTGTAAGAAGAAAGCCATCAACAACAGACAAAAGTTGATATGATCATTTTGGATTTTAGTGGCACAAATTCCAGAGCTTGGGCTAAACAGAAGCATTTAATGTAAAAGACACAGGGATGTACCTCTTGGCTCAGATGGCTCTGGAGTGGCCATGTCTACTGAATTTGCTGCTGTAGAGATCGTTTCCACTTGAACAAAGATCGGTTTACTTATGACCCTCAGTTTATTGGTGGCTATGCAGAAGTAGGTTGTGTCATTGGTCACTCCTGTAATATTCAGATTACTCTGGTTCTCAGCAGTATTCACTTTATCAAGTCCTGCTGCATCATAGGCCCAATGGATCTCAGGAGGAGGGTTCCCATCAGCTTCACAGCCCAGTGAGACATTACTGCCCTTAGCCACAACGACAGGGACATTTTCCAGCTGGTGGAACTCAGGAGCATCTGAGGAGGCAAATAGGCTTTTTGATCATTCAGATATTTACACTGAACTGCAGGGCATTTGACTTGAAATTGTAATGTGACAAGAAGTTTAAATCAAATTTTAGACAAAATTAAAGTCCTCGACATCCTCAGCTACTCACATTCCACCGTGACAACAATAGTGGCATTAGCTCTGCCAATCCTATTGGTGGCTGTGAATTCAATCTCTCCTGAATCCATCCTGGTCAAGGGCTGTGAGGCATTAATTAGTCTTCCTTTATGGTACCATTTAACAGAAGCGGGAGGGTTCCCATCAGCTTGGCAGGGCACCATGCTCAGGTTGAAATCATGTTCTCTACCAGTGAACTTGCTTTGGCACTCAACCACCGGCTTATCTGGAAGTGGAAAAATTAGTCACAGTGTCACAAGCTGCATTACGAGACTCTTGGATACATAAACATTGCAACATACAAATATTGTAATGAATTCCCCACAATAAAGAAAACAGAAACCATGCTTACATGCTTACATTTTAGAGCCAAAATACTTGGCCTTTTCGGCATAAATTTGACAATAATAGAATGTTGATCTACTCACACTCCACAAAAAGAGTTTGTGTTTTAGATGAAACAGTAGGAAGTTGTGGTTCCTGTGGTCCCAAGTCCAGTTGTGCCTCACATCTGACCTGGGCTCCATTGTCCTCTCTGCTGAGGTTGAGCGTCAGAATGGGAGACTCACTTACTGGTTTTTTGGTCGTGTTGGTGAAACTGTCTGTATGGATGTTTTTATTCCCTTGGTACCACCTCACAGTGAGGTTTTGTACAGGAGCAACATTGATAATATCACACTGGATCTGGTACTGTGTCCCCTCCACCACAGGATGAGCATAGTTGATAGGAAACATGGTGACGCTCTCTGGATTCTCTGTCAATATGGTAGATATAGAGTTACTTTATTGTGTTCACTCTTATTTCCCATTCATACCATTCATGCAAAATGACACTTACTGTATATAGTGAGTAGGAGGTCTTTGCTGCATTCGTGAGTTTCATCTATCTTGATTTTACACTGGGGCTGTACATCCCAGTCTGACATGTTAGCCACCATCAAGGTGATAAACTCCATGTCCTCCTCCACGTCAATAATTCCATTTTCATCACGCCAGAATATCATTTCATGATCAAGAGTTGTGCTGCAGTTGACCTGGAATGATTGTCCATGTTCTACCATGACTTCAGGAGGATCCAGGGTGAGAGGGTTGGACTCAGGGGGGCAGACGCTGTCCGCAGCTGTTGACACATAAACAGTGATGCTTTTATTGGTCTTTAAAAATGGACTATGCTGTGCCCTGGTGGATCCGTCTGCTAACATGCATATCACGCACTCAAAACTGCATGGGGTTGGATTGCAGCTCATGCTGTCACAATCTCTACATCTACTTGCTTGTCTCTCTACACAGTAATCGTCAAAAACGCTGCCCACTCTCCTTAAGAAAAAGAAAAATCAAAAACCTCACTGGTCTGGTCACATGAACATGCACCATTGTCCATTATAAACACAGACTGGTACTCTTATTGACACTTTATGAATGTGGGTCCTAATAACTGAGAAATACACTGTATCAGGTGTTTTTTGAAAATGAAAATTTCAAACATTAAAAAGTAACTGTGATCCTATGTGTTCTACTTCTACTGAACAGTAGCTGAAAAAAAATGAAATTTCAGGTGCATGATTTCCATAGAATTCTGTTATGAAAAAGGGAAATGCGTAAGTATATTATAGAAGGGGAAAAAAAGCCATGAACTGCCTGTGCAAACCAAAAAAGAGTATGGTGGATCTGCTGAATTGTTCTAATGATATTTTGTACTTAAAAACATGGAACCACCACCCACCACACCCACCCACGGCAAAAATAGGCAACCAGTGCAGTCTGCACACAGGGAAGTTTTTTTTTTACCACTGAATTTTTAACACCTACCCCTCCCGCTTAAAACCACATGGTATATTTGAAACAACTGCAAGTAGTTTATTTGATAATAAGATTTTATCATTGTAAAATAGCTAGGGCTACATGCAGACATGACAATTTTCATCTCTTTTGTCTTTCTTTAAGTCTGGATATCCCTAACAGACTTTTTTTTGGCAGAAAATAGCTGAATTCCCTATCTCAGAGAGAGGATTTAAATATTTTATAAAATATTTAAATATATATACTTCATTGGGAAGTATACTGGTTCGATAGCATGCTTTTTTTCATAGTTTGTATTTTCTAGTTAACATCACTGGTAACGCGTGGAAGTTGAACAGGCTACTGCAAGTGGAAGAGAGCAAGCAATTACCTCGCTATCTTAATGTATAGCAATATTATGCCCATCCATAGCATAACAGGACACATGAAGTTTTAGACCCAAATGCAACCACTGTAGAGCAGCGTTATCACTCACCACAATGAAAAAGCATAAGTATGAGAAGGCCCAACATCCTGAGAGGCAGCATGCTAGATGCAGCAGGAGGCGGGGGGGTAGGAGAGGATGTTTCAGGATGTTTCAGAGGATGTCTCTCCTTCTGGCTCTGGATGGGTTGGATCCTGGCTCAGTGTTGGTCCTGATGGTGGCCTGCTGCTGCCAGTTACGGGAACTTAAGCAGACAACACCGTGGCATGAATGCGAAAAAGAGAGTGTACAAGAGGAAATTCAACGCCCTGGTTAACAGGAAACTGTCTGTAAAAGGAAATATGTCATCAAAACCACAGTTGTTCTGAGATAGAGAGCAGGGATAATAGACCCCTCCCACACTTTGTGTAATCATACACGGCATCTCTGTTACATTTTTTTTTTTAAAAGTCATGCACAGGGCTGATTTGGCATTTTTTTTTATTGAAAAGAACATTGCAGTTTGGAAAACATCCAGTCTTGTCAGGAAATGTCAATTAACAGAGGAGAGACTTGTCAACTTGGTAAAAATATCATTAAACATCATTAAACACCATTAATAAGACATGATTGGTCATCATCCAATTCTGATTCTGTTCCAATGACTCCAGAAAACAATTAATCATAGCATCTCTTTTTGAGTCATCATAACAAATCCTGACATTCTCTACACCTTCCACTGGCTGGCCTCTAATTTTATCTATTCAATTTGTACTAAATGCAGAGACAGACTGGCTCAAGACTGTACAGGGATTACATTAAAACATATTCTTTTAGGCCCCTAGCATATATCTGAAAATCAACCACGTCAGTTTATCAGTACTTCTCCGCCTGACATCCGCAGTCCAAGTATGTTATGTGGGCTTGATCATCATGGAAACTCGCTTCAGAGAGTAGGACCCTCCGTGGAACTCCGCCCAGTAGACCCCATCCTGGTAGCGGCTGCGGTAGTGTCCACCTCGATACCACACGCCGTTCAAGTTGGAGTGGGCACACATGTGGTACCACCAGCCTCCCTTCTGGTAATGAGCGCAGTTACCTGATGGGGCAATGAGAATAACAGGCTTATGAACAGAACAGGCGTCAGTAACAACAGAGAGCTAACATAGAGGCCCAGAGGGAGAGTCGACCTGAATAGCTGTCCTTGTCTCGATCCAGAGTCGTGAAGGCCTTGTTGTTGTGCCATGACAAGGAGTCCCCAGCATTGCCGTGGTATTCCCCTAACCGCAGACGGTACCAGTCACTCTCTGGCTCCAGGTGGAAGCTGTCATACTCGGCAAACACCTGCCGGCCCTGCCAGTCCTCCAGAGCCACCCGTAACTTATAGTGGGCCTGCTTGGTCAGCCAGTAGAGGTGCTCCAGGCCAAGCCAGTACTCTCCATCTAGGTTCCCAAAGCCTTGCTGCAATGGAGCAACAACACCGGTTTAATCTGGGTGAAAGGTAATCATTTTGTGTTGTTTTGTGCATGAGCTGCTCTGTCTATGGGTTTTTTCTTCCTTTTAAAACAAAAAAAATATTAGAATGAAAAGAATAATGAATTGAAAAAGAATGTCACATATTTCCATTGATTTATACATCTGGTCGTAGGCTTTAAAGTTGTGTGGAATCACCTTGTACTGCTCCCACGTCCTGAAGAAGTTGACTGATCCATCCTGTCTCCTCTGGATGACCGTCCAGCCTCCCTGAGCCCGGCTCTGCTCACACCAGGCCTGTAGGAGTCGGTTGGCACTCTGCGGCCGGAGCAGGTAGATCCCGCTGGTGGTCTCACCCGAATCTAGCACATGCTGGCAGTCCCGCCATGGCCCTGAGTTACAAACACACATTAAGATCTTCAAAGGCTGCTAGGAGGCGTGTGGGAGAACAGTATATGTAACCAAGTGAGGGTTGTGGAGTTGTGTTTGTTTTAATGTCAGTAAGGTCACAGATACACAGCAGCTCCAGCTTGTCGGTTTAGCACTGGGGAATTCTTTCCCAACGCATGTTCAGTGTCTCATGTCACGCTGATAAGACGTTGCACGGAGAAAATGTATACATAGAGGAAAGTCTCCCGCACCCAACGCTAATGGCAGATAAGCATTAGTATTCAAACTCAAAGCCCCAGTTCAATCATGCTCACACAGAGCGGATGTAGCAATGCATGGTCTTTCATCAGACCATGCGGTGAGTCACCCATAGCTGCAAGCTGTGTGAGTGATTTGGAGTCACTTTGGTTCCGCTGTCTCGCTGGAAGGACCCTGTCCATTAAAATCCTTTACTTTGTAATTTCACACATTCCGGTTGTGCAAGTACAGCAGTATCTAGGAAGTATAGCCCACTCATTTAAAGCTCCAACAAACGCTATGGTTTGTGTGTGTGTGTGTGTGTGTGTGTGTGTGTGTGTGTGCTTCATTATGAGAACCCCTCCTCTGTTCTGATGAGAGCTGCTAGCAGTTTTTTGACATTGTTTAGGCATTCCCAGAGAGATAGTGCTCCTACCAGCAGGTCACTGACTCCTTCAGCTTCTGCTGCTTATCTAGGCAGTTAAATAACTCTGACAGAACACTCATACACTTGTTCCCATTTCTAAAATCAAACCAAGGTTTAAGTCTAATCAAAGAATATATTTCCTTGTTATTGGTGTGGTATCTGTGGGCCTAAAACCCCTGGTGGGTTGCGGTTGGTGGGTGCAGTGCAAAAGAAATAGAATCAAGGCACACAATAAATGCTATGAGGTGAAAAAAACAAACAAGGTTTTAAAAACTGTGTGTCACATGATGTTTTACATGGGCAGCCTTGCATCCCTCCATATCCACTACTAGACATGTTTTGCAGGAATGTACCTGGCGTCGTTGTGACAGGGAAGCTAATGAAAGGAGGGCCTGTAGGAGTGTTGGCTGTGGTGGTGGGGAGGGCATTGACTCCCATTGTTTTTTCCTGTTGTGGTGGAGGAGCACTCTGGTCCCTCTGAACGTCATTGGTCATTTCGTTGGCCTCAGAGCTGTAATTAGGTTGCACATTAGACTGGGTTCTTGGTGGGTCAGTAGTTACCTGTCAAGATCAACACAGAAAAATCCATATCATCCTCAGTTGTATCCAAACCCACTATAGATTTGTAAGATGCAGACCATAGTTTGTTCCCTACCAGTAATGATGGGGTGGAGTCCTTGCATTGGCATTGCTTCTCCAGACGGGCAATAAACTGGTTCTGGGAGCTCATCATGGAGGTGAGGGCTCCATATTTCTTCTCCAGCTCCCTGTAATTACTGGACACCTGCAGTGCCTGAGATGTTCCACCAACAGCAACAGACATGAGGATTAGCATGATAATGATTATGGTAAGATGCTGAAGGTTGTTTCTGAAGTAGCTTTGCTATACCATGAATCAACTATCACAAAGACCCATTCAGCTCTCTGCTCACCTGTGTGGTAGCATTTAGCAGAAGATTCTCAACCCTCCGCTGCTCCAAAGCCTGGTCTTTTTTGTGGATAACTTCATGTAGCAGCTGGGCGTAGAGCTGGGTAATGCGGGCATTCATGCTGTTACTCTCCTTGCGGAGGGCTCTTACCTCCATGGCAAGGGCCCCCTCCTGCTCCAGCTGGCCCTGCAGCTTCTCCAGCTGTTCCTGCTGCCGTCTAAGCTCTGCCCGCAGCGCTGCCACCTCAGACTGGTTGGCAGCAGCTGACTCCGTGTTCACGCACAGCGCCCCCGTCAGTTTTTGCTGTGGAACAATGAAGGTGTACGAGCAACGACCTGCTTTTGTCTCTGAAGAACGTGACAGGCGTTTCTGAGTGTTCTCCCCATGAGAACCCTCCTTCCGTCCCCCAGCTTCTGGTATGCCCAGGCAGAGTGTTAGGAAAAGAGTCAGACCTATTGTCAGTGTCTTCTCCATGTATCTGTTAAACTTCTAAAGACACCCCTGGTAATGGAGGAGAGAACAAGATTAGATTTTCCTAAGCAATAACAACACATAACACCTGATAACCTTTGAGTCAAACCTAATCATTCACTAAAATGCCTGTCCCTCAACTATAATGACCTATATTTTGACTACAGTATTCAAGGAAAAGACTACAAAGTCTTCTGGGTCTTGAATGTTCACCAGATGTTCCCTTGCAAGGTGAAAGTACACATAATCTAAGTCTTTCCCCCTGGCTGGAATTTATTAGCAGGTCAACACTGAAGGGACGACAGTCAACACAGACCAGCCAGAATCAACACACCTCCATCCCATGGTCAACAGAATCCTTTCACAGTTAGCTCCACATCCCACCAAAACAGCCATGGTCAACACCATAAAGACCAATACGAAAACGTCAATATTGACATTTCACACAGAAATCTGCTGTATAATTTTCTCATTGTCCATGCATCGAACAATACTTCTTCTTTTTTTCACACAACCAGTGTAATTTTACAAGAAAACAGAGCCAAAGTTATTGCATGCAGGTCAGTCTTACTATACTCTTACTCTTTCTATATCATCCTGTCCATGGATGATATAGAAAGAGATTTTCTGGCACAGTTTATTAAAAATATATAATAATATAATGAGTTAACTAATTCTACCACTAATTCAACCATGTGCAGCTTTGGATGCCAAACCCAGTTTGAGTTTGCTGATATCTGTGCCAATACATTCCAGTCTAGCCTATACTTGAAAGTAGATTCTACCCACTAGACTTGAGACAAGCCATGGCTCATAACTCACCGTAGCAGCTGACAAGACTTTTGGATGACTGTGCTCTGATCCCGTGCGGAACTGCCGAACCCTGGACTCAAGGATGTAAAGATGCGACTAAAGCATTTTGAAATCACATGATCAAGGATCATTAAGCGTCACAAAAATGAGCCGCTTCTTCCAAATGAAAGATCCTCTGTGGTGTTGCACACGGCCGTATCAACCAGGCTCCTGACAGTCTGAAGGGCCGAAGAACGCAGAGACTCGGGACACAGAGAAAACTCAAGGAGACACAAAATGACGCTGACACACAGTTTTGTCAGCAGCTAGACCACCCCCCTAACTTGATCTCTGCCACAGGCTCTCTAAAGAAGGAGACACATAATTACAAACTAAGCGAATGACACCGCCTCCCAATGCCTATTCTCTAGTTTGGCCCTCAGTGCAGGAACCCTGCGCTGTCTCCTCCCTCTGCCACCAACCTGCTATCCTGCCATACACTCCCCTCCATATGGCAAAAGGTCAGCTCAGAAGAGAAGAGAAGAGAAGAGAAGAGAAGAGAAGAGAAGAGAAGAGAAGAGAAGAGAAGAATGGTGGTCATGGTGGCTCAGTCGTTAGCACTGTCACCTCACAAGAAGCTCTCTGGGTGGAGTTTGCATGTTCTCTGTGTGTTTGTGTGGGTGTCTACCAGTTTCCTCCCACAGTCTAAAGGTGTGAATGGGAGTGTGAGTGATTGTTATCTGTCTTAGCCCTGTGATGGACTGGTGACCGGTCCAGAGTGTCTCCCTGCCTTCCGCCCAGTGTATGCTGGGATAGGCTCCAGGCCCTGAAGGTAAATGCATACTACTGATGGACTGCAGCAGGCTTCTTAAGTCCCTAATGGACAAAGTGTACAATCCAGACCAGTGGGAGCCTGTGGTCTCAAGGGAATGTGTGAAAAGAGGAACCAAATCATTTACAGGGTTCGTACAACTTTTTAAGACTTAAATTCAAGCACTTTTTCAGCACTTTCAAGGTGAATAATCAAACTTTTTCCAGCACCTCAAAGCTTTAAATAACATACAATTCAAAATGTTACTTTACATGCAAAAAAACATGCTTTATGATTTCATACATTGCCCTATCTGTAAAACTGAATGGTCAGGAAATCCTTTATACCCACACCTGAATCCTCAATCTGATGCCACTTAGATTTAATACTCAGTGTATATTGACAATTGCCTTTATCACTTAATTTTGAGGTTTGCAGAATAATGTTTTACATGCAAAACATACAATAAGCTCATAAGATATGATGCATAGTTAGAGTTTAAACTCCCCAACAGTATATGGAGTAGTTAGACCTACAACATTAAAATACTTCTTACAGGTTGACGCATCAATAATTTATCACTCTGAAAAGGACCACTCTTCAGAATGAGTACTTTTACTTTTGATACTTAAGTATATTTTACTGCTAATACTTCAATACTTTTACTTAAGTAAACTTTTGAATGCAGAACTTTTTCTTTTAATGAAGTATTTTTCCATTATGGTATTGCTGCCATCATCAAAACACATAGGCCCTACTTATTATTCATGAATAATTGACATCTCTCTCTCACACACACGCACACGCACACACACACACACACACACACACACACACACACACTAGAGTTACCAAATCCTCCTGACTAGTCCATAACCGGGGATGCGCGTGCCACAACTCCGCGCAGACTTGCCAAAAATGCGCATAAACAGCGTAAATTTGGGAAAATGGAAAAATCAGCTTCGTCAGTCCCTGCCTATGCCAATGCTCAATGCCCATGTGCACTTTCAGATTGATTGGCCAACCGAGCAAAATGGATGCAGACAGACAGACAGAAGGACAGAATTGCCCTTAGCTCTGCTGGATTATTTCTTCAACATTGGCAATTTCTGATTTCTATGAATTAATTTTAGGCTACCCAACAAATCTGTTGAATACTAGCCTATATGTAGGCTACAAGGTCTAGGCTAGCTGAGATGATCAGTAGCCCATAGGCCCATTGCCTAATAATATAGGCAGACACCAAGTCCGTTTTTTTTTTTTTTTGTCTGAATGTTTTGCACGTTAAAAAAAATGTTTTGAGGGTCAATTTCAGATGCGATATTTTCTTATCGATGGGTCAAAAGTAGCCTAAGCACGAAAAATCGGACTTTGGTGTGCAAAGGCCTTCGTTTTAACCAAAACTTTGTCTCCATTTATCTTTGGCATGACTGGCAAGTGTCGATTCCCCCATTGTATAAAGTTTGATATCCTTCTGGCAAACTGCGCCTTTCCTATGTGTCTGTGCGTTATTGTCGAACTTTTATGTTTTTGCGAATTGGCTTAATAATAATAAACTTTGTTTATAGGCTATAGCACCTCTTAACAAGGTTAATGTGCTTTAAAATAAAATGAGAAGATAAAAACACTCGAAGATAATAGACTATAAGGAATAAAACAAAGGTACAAGCAGTACAAGTGTAATCAAAGGAAGGAACTAAACAGAAATCCCCCACATTACATTAAGATGTTAAAGAGACCTTTAAAAAAAAAAAAAAATGTTTTAAAAGAGGACAGTGTGTTGGGCAGGCTATTCCAAAGCCTCGACCACACTTTGTGACCAACCTGGACCTCGGTGCCACCAGCAGCCTACACTGCAGGGGACCTCAGTTGGGGTATGTATGGGGTTAGAGCTCAGAAGGAGCCAGATGGTGTAGGTTCCTTAAAAGTTATCAATAAAATCTTAAATCTTAAAACTGACAGGAAGCCAGTAAAAAAACAAAAATCAGGAAGCAGCTAAAACCGGTGTGATATGTTCATATCCTTTTTGAACCTGTAACGCCTTGCAGCAGCATTTTGTAGCCTACCATCTACAGCCGATATAGAGAGCAATGACTGAGTCTGGAATATAATGAGTTACAATAATCTAATTTGGCTGCAACAAAGGCATTATGGACGTTTTTATTAGACTTTAATAACTGTAACCCACAGAAGACAATCTGCACGTGTGTCGCTATGTTCAACAATTATTTCACCATCCATATTTATAACATTTACAACTCTTTAGATGAGCACTGGAAAGAAACGATCTATTTCTCAGCTGAATAAAACAAGATTGAACAATCCTTCTTATTTGGTCCTTAAAACAAAGTTTAGAATCAAATAGCACACCTAGGTTTTTGACATCGCACCAGCAATGAACTAAAGTTTTATTATTTTTATTTCCCTAAATGACCATAAATCTAGCTGTAAGAATTGACCAAAAATGTATTTTCTCCCCGAAGAGAAATTGGCAATGCCATGGCAACCCACACCAAGACACGTCACAAGAAAGAAAAATAGAATGAGATATATCAAGACTACTTACAACTGTGGATTTTATCGTTTTCGTTTTTTTTGTCGTTTTTTCTACACATTTTTGGTATGGATCTGGGCTCATTATTTCCGCATTAAGGACACATCAAGTATCATCCAGCCACGCCTCATTTGAGGACGGAGGCGAGGGGGCATGAAGGCTCCTTCATGTGTCCTTATTTTTGGATTTTTTGATGCCGAGGCCGCGAGGACGGAGGAGACGACGCACTTGGCCAAATGGAACGCTTTTCAGGCTAGGAACTAGTTTAATGACATGTGAGAAACACGGACATATTAGGATGTGACACACTCACAAGCGTACCATGTGGAGCAGCGTTATGTACTCTGCGTAGTTGAGTCGTGTGAAAGTTATGAAGGACTGATTGAGAATGATTGTCATTCTGTATAGCAGTGCTAATATAGAATAACTTAGTAAGTGGTGCTTTATTTAATTAATTTACCAGGTTGCATCTTGCTGAATAATGGGGAAATCAAAGGTAAGCAAGGACTTGATCGCCTATGCTAGCCATTTAGCCTTAGCTGACGTGAGCAAACGTGATATAAACTAAATGGGAATAAATGTACACGACTGTATCTATCTATTATTTATATGTAATTTATAATAGATAATATCCATTTAGCACAGAGATAAATTTGAGTTGTAAATGTAGCTATAACGTTAGCTCAGCTGGATAACTTTTAACGTGGCTTTAGCTAAAGTATCCATTTTAATTTAATGGCTCTCTTGCGTTAACCTATTAACGGCTATCGTTATTTCAAGCAAACATAGGCAGCAGTCTGTTAAATGACATTGTAATATTATGTCTGCATGGTAATTAACTGGTGGATCTTGTGCTTTCAGACCAAGAATCAGAAGAAATCGCGAACAAGTGCCAACCATGTGGCCGAGGAGGGCTACGGGACTGTCCCCCACTCTTTCGTGTTTCATCGGGGTCAGATTGGGAAAAACGTGGGTCAGCTCGTCCAGGACGTGCGGCGAGTCATGGAGCCTTTCACTGCAGAGTCCTTGAAGGTCCGTCTATTTTCTTGTAGTTGTTTTGTAGTAATTTCACCAGTGGTTCTCAGTATGTACTTAACTAAATTGCGCTTTGAAACATACAGTCTGGTATGATCAGTAGTACACTATGGCCTGCAGACTCTGTTGGAAGTGACCCAAATTGCATTATTTTTTAAGGAAAAGGTTTGATTTGGAAAGTCACCAAAGTGTCTTACAAGTGCATGGATTTTGCTTGATGTGGGTTTTTATTTGTAGCCTTTCAGCAAAATCTCAAGAGTTATTTGTAATATTTGTTGTGCCTTTGTGGATTTTGTGACAGTATTTTTGTATGTTTTTTTCTGCCAGATCAGGAAAAAGAATGTGCTGAAAGACTTTGTGGCAATAGCGGGACCGCTGGGAGTGACACACTTCATGATCTTCAGCAAGACACCCAGCAGCGTCAACTTGGTGAGATCAAGACCCGTTCTTCTCAGTTCCATGAACAGTCAACCACCATGGGTTTCCCCAAGTATCTGTAGTGATTTTACTCGCTGTTAAATGTTTCAGCTTTTGCCTGTTTGCAGTTATCAATAACACAAAGAGGGAAAAAAAAGCATGAATGTCAACAGTGACTATGGATGATCAGGGTAGCTAATGTTAAATGACTGATGTATGAACACTAAAAATGTTCTTCTAAAGAAAATTGCTTTATGATAGTCTCATAACAAACAAGTTCTTCAAAGGGTCATTAAAAGTATCTACTCTTCAGGTGGGTTCAGCAGTATCCACCTGCTAAGCCTGTACCAGTATCAGGTCAGATCCAACAACATATGTTTGTCTTTTCAGAGGCTGGCTCGACTTCCCAAAGGTCCCATGCTTCATTTCAGAGTGACCAAGGTACATATATGAATGCAAGCAAACATGAATAATATAGATGGATGGGCTCAGATGATGACATTTTAGTATTTGACTGTTGAGTGATGTTTTTCAAAGTAAACGCACTGATGTGCCCACGGCATCAAAGCTATTTTGACATTTCTCTTTGGACTGTTTATTTATAAGTACTTTTACCTTTTTTCCCCCCAGTACTCTCTTATCAAAGATGTGGTTTCATCTCTGAAGAGGCACAGGATGCATGAGCAGCAGTTCACGCATCATCCATTACTTATCCTCAATAACTTTGGGTCTGACGGCATGCAGGTCAAACTGATGGCCACCATGTTTCAAAACATGTTTCCGTCCATCAATGTGCACAAGGTAGGTTTTGCCAATAAAACTGTAGCATTATAGTCACTTTGAGAGAATCGAGGGTTGAGGACTTGTTGGCATGATGAAAGTATAGTCTTCTGAGATCACCTCTGACGATTTGTCAAAAGTAAACGCTTTCTGACCTCTCAATCCTTGATTTCTTCCAGCATTCTCAAAAAAAAAATATAGTTTTGGTTAAGTCTGAGTTCCAGTATGAAATGTGGATTTTGTTTTTTCTAGGTAAGCCTCAATAATATTAAGAGGTGTGTTCTGCTGAACTACAACCCAGCGTCCCAGGAGATAGAATTTCGACATTAGTAAGTATAAATTTATCAAAAAATAAATATTACACAGATGTAATTGTCAATGAAACAACTTCTTGAAAAGATGGTTGGGCTCGGATGATGACAGATTATGAATTGACTGTTCAGTGATGCATGTTCAAAGTAAACGCACTGATGGGCCTCCACACAAACATCCAAACCTTCATTATCTATTGATTGAGCGCCACACTCACCTCCACCGCCATGTTCCCAACCTGCAGCAGCCTGAAGGTCGTCCCCGTGGGCATGAGCCGAGGGGTCAAGAAGCTGATGCAGGAGAGGTTCCCCAACATGAGCAAGTTTGAGGACATCAGTGAGCTGCTGATGAAGTAAGATTCTTGTGAAGGTACACTTGTCATTCAGAGCTGAGGCAAAACGGTGCTTAGTTTTATAGCGAGTCTAGTCTTTGTAGCAATTTTTGTAACCTCTATAAAAATAAACAATCTGGTGTAGCATTTGAAGAACTCAGGCTTGATCTAAATTGTCCCATCTTGTGCTCTTCCCTAACAACTTTCAGGGGAGCTAACCTTTCAGAGAGTGAAGCGGAGCAAGATGGGGAACACAACATAACTGAACTGCCACAGGTCTACTCTGGCCGTGGCAACATGGCATCCCAACAGAGTGCCGTCCGCTTGACTGAGGTAATTATGCCTAAGGAGTGTAATATTTGGATCCATATGTCAGTGATGTTGGATGACAGCTGAATTGTGCTGCTGTGCCATCCTCAGATTGGTCCTCGCATGACTCTGCAGCTGATGAAGATACAAGAGGGCATGGGAGATGGGAATGTCCTCTATCATGCCGTCAGTGAGTGCACCTGTCTTTATTTGTTTTTCCGTTTCGCTTGCCCTTCAGATGTACATGATGAAAAGATGAATATGAATTCTATGATTTCTCCCAAAAAGTAAACGCTTACTGATACATCCAGAGGCTACTTGGGTTAATGTGGACTTGATAGAATCTGTCCTTAAATGGGATTTGCTGTATATTATGTTTGCAGTCTCCAAGACGGAAGAAGAACTTCAGGAGATCCTGAACAGAAAAGAGGCCCAGCTGAAAGAGAAAGAGGAGCGCCGGAAAAAGCAGGAGCAGAATGTTGCCCAGAAGAAAGACAAACAGGAGGAGAACAAGTAAGTTTGCCCTCAGGATAATTTGACTCTCTTGTCAGAACTACCTTTCTCTTGGTTTAGTGTAACACCTTATGTATTTTTTTTACCTATCAGGAAAAAGAGCCTGGCAGGCATCAAGAGGAAGCACCAGGAGGCTGAAGAAGAGGACAGTGAAGTGGAGGATCCTGGGATGCAGGAGGATCAGGCAGCTGCTGTTGAATCCGATGATGAGGTGGAATACTACAGACAGGCTGTAGGACAGGAGCCAGATGAAGGTGATTATGACTCATATATACAAACTGTTAGATATCAGGTCTTGTGTTTTGGATCTGTTGACAAATAAGTCTTTTTTTTTTTTCAGACATGTTCCCTGCTGCCAAGAGGAGGCGGGGCCCAGGCAAGTCCTCAGGACCCTTCAAGAAGAGGAAACTGTCCCCTGGTAAATCGTCAGGGAATGACAGAAGTGCCAAGTCACCAAATAGACACGGTCCAGGAGGACCGCACAGAGACAAAACAGGAGATCGACAAAGAAAAGGAGGGAAGAAATTTGGGGACGGGCAGAAACCGTTTGGAAAGAAAACTGGGCCTGGAGGCAAGACATTTGGAGCTAAGAAATCTGGCGATGGGCAAAGGAGGTTTGGTGGGAAGAAAAAATTTGAGGGGAATGGCACATTTGGTGGAAAGAAAAATATGGAGAGGGGATTCAAATCCAAGGGTCAGAAAGGCAAGCCTGGCTTCAAGAAGGGTCCAGGTGCCGGGGCAAAGCAAGGCTTCAAACAGAGGAAGGGCAAAGGCTGAACGCTTGCCCCTTCTTTCTGGACCAAGACATTGAATGCACTGCCATGATGGGACACCAGATGGCAGCGTGGATCCATCACCATGGAGGCCTCAGCCTGTGAAGACTTGAGTGCTGAGTGGTGGTAGTTTGTGGAATGACATGTTTATTGCTGAAAGTCAGCAGAGGGACAAAACATCAAAAGTGCTAGATTTTTTTTATATACTGTATGAATGAATAATTAAAATGTACTTTGCCCAATAAATTGCTTTAACAAATAGGTTTGGCCACTTGGTGGGTGTTTTATGTGTTAAAAGGTACCGTTGGTGCCAAGGGCGTAGAATTGGGTAGGGACGGTAGGGACGTGTCCCTACCAATATCAAGCGACTCTGAAATGTCCCTAGCAATTATTTTGATTGACAATAAACGTTGTTTTGTCCGTCAGTGTCTAGTCAATGTTAACAGATCGCGTTCTCTACTACGAGTCCCGCTGCATTGGTGTAGTGCATTGGAGTCCTGCGTCGGCATAGCAACGGACGCTGTAACGAAACTTTAGTATAACAGCTGTTTTAGAATGTTATTGCATCACCCGGATAAAAATTGGTGTGACACCCCCCCAAAAAATCGCTGATTGGCTTTGCCATTTCTTGCTAACGTATGAAATGCTGTGGGCAAGAAGAGCCAAAGCTCCGCCTACCGGCGAGCATGCGAGTGAAGACTCCATCCTATTTTATATTAGTAACAGTTGTGTTTAGCCATTAAAGTTAGTTTATTTAAGTACCGTGTCGCGTGCGTCTGTGACAAGTGACGACCGTAAGTAGCCTACATGTCACAAGTGAGATTGAACAATGCTGATGTAAAACAAATATGCCAACAGTTCATCTCTGTTAATGACAGGCGTAGGCATGTGTTTGGCTCCTTCAAATAGGAGCAAGGCAGTGGACACTCAGCTGTTTGTATGTAGGGTTTGGATATAGTTTACAATATCTTATTATTATTATTATTATTTTAAATGTAAATACAGATCGTTGGTTTGAATAGGCAACAGTACTACAGTACCTGCCTTAAAACAAAATGTGCTCTTCAAAGTCCCATTCAGCTGGCAAATTTGAGTCAAGGATTCATTAATGTGCTACTCCCTGTGTCTGTGTGTCTGTTAATGAGTGTATTGGCTACCATAACTATCTAGATCAGTGGTTCTCAACGTGGGGTCCGGGGACCACCAGCGGTCCTTGAGGGGGTTCCAGGGGGTCCCCAGCAAATTGATGAATTGTTAAACTTCACCATTATTTAATTTACAAATAGTTAACACAATTACAGAATGTAGAAGAATGACTGTTTTGATCTTAGTTTCACTGTTATCTCTCTACCTACAATACAGACAGTCATGGGATTCTGGATCAAAATCATATCTAACAATAAAAGTATTCTCAGATTTGGGTCCGAGAGACAAAATCTCATCAAATGGGGGTCCATGGCTCTAATGTGGACTAAACTAGGGGTCCTCGATATGAAAAAGGTTGAGAATCACTGATCTAGATGACATGAAATGGCGGTCAGAAGTCTATCATAAATGTAAAATGCCTCGGCTTCCAGTGGGGGTTACATCCCCTCCGGACCTCCCCCATTTGTGTCCCTACCAATGTCAAAATCAAACCTACGCCCTTGGTTGGTGCAGACATTTTCATGGGATTCTTGACATAATTTTAGTATCTGGCAGTATCAGTATGTGACATTAGCTGAGGCTCTTGACCCATGCATGTCCGTCTTCATTCATTATCTAATCTACAGAGTCGTGAGTAGTAACTCTAAATATCAAACACGACCGGAAGAGTGGCTTTGATTGGCGAGACCAAAATGTTGGTCACAATCGTTTCCTTTATGTGGTTGTGTAACATTTGGAGGATTTAAGAAATGTCTTTAGGAGAACATACAGGATGTCAAAAGAAATTTGAAGACAAAAAAAACAAGGCTAACAGTATTTTTTACCACAGGAGTGAATTTCACTTGTGACTTTGGTTACTTGTAATGTTTTTTGTCAGAATTTAGAAGTAGGCCACACTTTAATAAACTGGAGTATCCTTGTCCAGAGTGCAATTTGTAAGAAATTGACTTTCTAAATGATGGAACGCGCATCAATTCCATGATGACTAACAAAACAATGTGTATATTGGCTGTTGCAAACATGCATGTCATGGAGAATTTCACTTCTTCAAATTGCAAAATTGATGTTAAGGGTAAGAGGAAGTGAGATGGCTGTGATAAAGGTTAGGTTCATGCAAAGTCGCTACAGCAGATTCTCAGATTCTCAACTGAATTCTTGGTAAAGGAGCTATTGGGCTACACTATTCAGGAAATGTGGTAGCCTCACATTCGGTCAGCTATAGTGCACAGCAAATCTGCCTTTGAGTAAGTAAATCTTGGTTCTCATTAATACAGAAGTTTTCATTTTGTAAAGCCTTTACATCAGTGAATCTTCAGTTTCTCCGTCTAAAAGAATGATACGTGTATTGTAACATTTTACTAGTAAATAAAAAAAAAATTCTAAAGCTCTTCAGCAGCACGTTGCCTAACTTCCTGCCTGTACTTAAGCCTCTGTTGTAACAGAAGATATTGTAATATGACTTAACAAATTATACCGAATTGAAATGATTTTATGTTGTACTTCCTTTTACAGACAATGTAAATCTATTTTTGGATGGTGTAAACTGTGTGAAAGCAGCCAGATATCCACCGGCTGATAACACCACACAAGATGATCCACAACATCACTGACTGTGAGAAGTTTCAGATATCCCTGCTGCCCTCGGTGTATGGGGTTGAGTTCTGCGTGGCATTGACCGGTAACCTGTTTGCCCTGTGGCTGCTGGTGGCGAGGGAGAGGAGGAACTGGCACACCGGTGTTGTCCTGTCCTGTAACCTGGCCATCAGCGACCTGCTGTATGTCCTGACCCTGCCTTTGCTCATTGTCTACTACGCACTGAAGAAACACTGGATATTTGACGACGCGGTGTGTAAAATAGAGAGGTTTCTTTTCACCTGCAACTTATACGCGAGCATCTTCTTCATCATGGGGATCAGCGTGAACCGCTGTTTGGCCCTTGCGTACCCCTTCTTCTCTCGAAACCACGTGCGGCCCGCTCACGCCAAGGCTGTCAGCGTCATCATCTGGATCCTTGTGGTAGTCATTTCCTCTCCTGTGTTCACATTTGCCTCCATTTGTCCCAACGTGGCTAAGAACACGACTCTGTGTGCATCTTATTGCGACCAGATCCACGGTGATGCAAGATCTCACTTCACTTACAAAATGTTCCTTGCCGTGTTTGGGTGTCTTGTCCCGTTCTTGGTTACTTTCACTTCGTATTTTGTGGTGATTTGGGTGGTTTGGAAGAATTCAAACATAACCACATTGGAGAAACGCAAGGTCGCCCTAATGGTCACATCAGTCTTGGTGCTGTATATAGTTTCCTTTGTGCCTTACCATGTCTTTCAGAACTATCACTACTACCTGAGAATGAAGTATCATAATGAGGCTTTCTGTTGGGTCTACAATTCTTACCAAGTGTCCAAGTGTCTGGCAGCTCTGAACATGTGTATCCATCCACTCCTCTACATGGCTGTGTTTGACAGTATCCGAATAGCTTGCTGTGGGAAGAGCCCAGAGGACAACAAAAGGGGATAAATAAAGAATTAGGACTGCTGTTTGACTGCTTTTCTGTAGATTTTAAGTGCATCATTTATTTTTGCTAGATAAAGAGAGAAAACGGAGTGAGGCCTCATTAGCAGGATGGTGTGAAAATTAGAGTTTAATTCTGCTGAGGAACTTTGTCTTATTTCCCAAAAGTTTTTTGTTATTACATTGTATTATTGTTCTGTACCATTAACACCGGCGCATATCCAGATCTGTAATAAAGGACTCATCGTTCATACATTGTACCTTATTCTTATTTTATAGGCCTACTATAGGCAGTTGAAATGATGGAAGACCCTGGACCCCAGTTTGGGAGCTACTGATGGGAAACCCTAGTGTATCCAAATAATACCACAGGTGGGAATTATGTATTTTTTAACTTTAAATTTCTCCTCCACTCCCATCCGATCCTGGCCTGTGCTCATTTTTTTCCTGCACCATATGCGCATTCTCATAACAAGGGGAGAATGACATTCACAATCACATTACCTTCATTCTGAGAATAAAGTCAGAATTCTGACTTTAAACTCAGAATCTGACTTCATTGTCACATTCTTACTTCATTTTATCTCAGAACTCAAATAAATAATAATACAGTTTCACATGTGGCCCGGGCCTTTTTTTGTGTAAACACAAAAAACAGTATACAGACAGGGACTTTTATTTTGAAGTTAAAAGAGACAGCTTTACCCGGAAGTGTGTTTGGTGGCGGCTGCGCTCACGCTACTGCGCTCTTTGCAATCCTGGAGCTAAGCTAGCCGAGAGGATGCCGTCGATTGAATACGACGAGTGAGTCTTCCTATAAACATTTAATGGTTAATGCTCATACTGTAGGTCTTTTAACCACCTAACATGACTTATCAATCTTTCCTGCAGCTCCAAGCCCAGCTGGGCCGACCAAGTCGAGGAGGAAGGAGATGAAGGTAAAGAGCTAGCTAGCTAATGTTAGCACATCTCTTTTAGTTTGGTGCCCGGTTGAGGAGGCCAGCTAGGCGGCTTCCATTTCCACGTGGTTGTACGGTTTTTTACTCGAGCTAAATATATATTTTCTGTGATCATTTAGCTCTCCAACTTAAATCACGATATGAATCATTAAGTGTAATTGATTGGCATATAGTATATTGTTCCTAACTGCCTCAGACATATGCTGTGGTCTGTCGACAGTGACGTAGGCAGTGTCATTCACTAGCAACGTCGTTAGCTAACTTGGCAAGCCTGCATCACGTTAGCTAGCTGTATTGATTTTGGTCAGACATAACGGTAATATAACGCTAACCTTTTCGGGAATTATTGTGGCTTTTACGCGGGAGGCAAAATGTCACTTTCTTCAATAATGTAAACACTTTGAATCGGGTGTAACATATTTCTTTAAACGGGAGTCCCGCTCAGTTAAACCACTCGGTTTCAACCATTTGAACCTGATAATGTCATCAAGATGTAAAAATTTGGAGCTGTTCGATTGATGAGCGGGAAGTTAATGATGACACCACACAATATTTTACTTTTTATAGCCACATTAACTCCTTTGTATGATAGTCATTGGTACTAAACCACAAAATCTGCCCTTACTGGAAAGTGCTGTCAGTCACTTTTACCATCTTTGTCATTCATTTTCTATGAGGCCATTAGACATTTTACTTCAGACCAAAACAAATTAAAGACTTAAGTTAGTAGGCCGGAAAACGTCTCAATTGACTGACTAAACTGAATATTCTTTTGGCAGGTACACTACCATCTCCCAAAGAAACTATCAAAGGGAATATAAAAACCATAACAGAATATAAAATAGATGAAGATGGAAAGAAGTTCAAGGTAATTTGATTTTTTTTTTTTTAATGGTAAATGTTAAGGCCGTTTAGACTGCTGTGGTGCTTTACCATGTTTGTACAGGGCTCCATTGACTCTTCAGCTGCTGTGGTGGCTTTTGTACCAGTAAAGAAACAAAAAGCTCCCGTACACTGTGCTGAACTTTGCTGTTAACGCATCATTATTAGGAACAACGTATCTGTACTGAGACCTTCATCTGGTTGTCTTTCAAAGATGCTCTAATAGCAAAGTTCAGTATATGGTGTGCAGGGGCCTTTTCTTTCTTTGTCTACCTACGGACGTACCCGTCACCTTGTACTCAGGTGTGCAAAAGCTCTACTGTTGGCTTTTATACCAGTAACATGAACAGATATACAGTAATTCATTTAATCTATACATTATAAGTTTGCTGCCACCCTTGCAGTGAGTTGACTGGTTCATTTTACTGGTAAAACAGCCTGAGGAGGCAGCACCAGCACTCAATGGAGGCTTGCACAGACTGTTGTGCTAATGAAATGTATAAATGTGAAACAGTACCACAATAGTGTGTATGGGATGTTAAATCTTAGGCTGTTTTGACTGTAGTAGTTAAGAACATTTTTGTATATGTGAAATTAAATTTTATTATGTATTTGATTGCATACACTGCCTTTTCTGTTCTGTAGATTGTGCGGACCTTCAAGATTGAGACAAGAAAAGCCTCAAAAGCTGTTGCCAGGAGAAAGGTCTGCTTTAAGTTGAAATTAGTCGCAGCTACATTCAGTTTGAAATGGAAAAGTGCAAGATTTTAGGGACCGCCATATTTCATGTAATACACTGCTTTTCATCACATTTCAGAACTGGAAGAAGTTTGGCAACTCGGAGTATGACGCACCAGGTCCTAATGTTGCCACCACCACAGTCAGCGATGATGTCTTCATGACCTTCATCTCCAGCAAAGAGGTGAGGATCCAGTGAGAGGTTCTGGTCCTGTGCTGCTGCTCTCTCATGTATAACAGCAGTGTCACAGCCTAGAATACCTGCAAATATGCTTTTACTGTGGTGATGGTCCGTCTTTAATTCAGTTCAACCTGTTAATTTGTCAGTACTTCCTCTTACCCTCTTCCAGGACCTGAACGCCCAAGACCAGGATGAAGATCCCATGAACAAACTGAAAGGACAGAAGATTGTGTCTTGTCGTATTTGCAAAGGGGATCATTGGACCACCCGCTGCCCTTACAAGGACACTCTGGGCCCCATGCAGAAGGAGCTGGCTGAACAGCTCGGCCTCTCCACCGGAGACAAGGACAAGCCTGCAGGCTCTGGTACCGTCAGCACACCGTGCGCAGCATGGAGTTACTGTTTTTCATGAACCGCTGTCACACTTGATGGTGGTTTTTGTTTTGAAAGATGACATGACAGATGGATTCTGCTTGTGTCTTTTCCTTCACCAGCGGAGCCTGAGCCTGCACAGCCAGCCCAGAGCAAGACTGGGAAGTATGTGCCCCCCAGCCTGAGGGATGGAGGCACGCGGAGAGGAGAGTCCATGCAGCCCAACCGCAGAGGTGGGTGTCTGTCAGAGTACTTGCTGCCTGTGTGCACTCATTCTGTGTACTTTTGTCGTTGTATTCATTGTCTTCTACAGCAGCATGGGTATTGCTCAGAGATATCGATAATGTAAATAACAGTGTACGTATGCCCCCCCCCCCAACAGCTGATGACAACGCCACCATCCGTGTGACCAATCTGTCTGAGGACACCCGAGAGACAGACTTGCAGGAGCTCTTCAGGCCTTTTGGCTCCATCTCTAGGATCTACCTGGCCAAGGACAAGAACACCGGACAGTCTAAGGTCAGTGCTCCTCTCAAGAATGCTCATGTGTTATTGTAAAGTGCAGGATGTGAGTGTTTGCGAGTGATACTGCGCCTGTCTTACAAAAATAGCTTGTGGTTTCTGCTGGTGCGTAGCTTCAGATGAATCACACATTAGACAACAGAGGAGCTTACACACTGATTGGTAGAGCTTTGAAAAGGGCAAAAGAAATCAGAGAGCTAAATGGTGAGAAATAATTACAGCAGACGTTTTGGGCCAACATCAGTGCAGAGATCAATTCATATATTGTACAAAGGCATTTCTTAAACAGACAAGGCATTGGATTGGCTGAGTTACAGGTGTAGACATCTAGCAAATCAGTGTGCTGGTTCCGCTGCTGTGTTATTGCAATAATTCCCAGCAGTTAGGCATATTACACCATTTTGCTTTTTTGTAGAAAAAGGGCTTCCTTAACTGCATTTTGTGCCAATTTTCTATAAAGTCATGTGCTTTGTTTCATGACTAGCTGCCAGTATTAACAAACAATTCCTTGGTACAACTCAGACACTGAACACAAATTCCCACAGCACAGCCAATTTGTCCCATATGCAAAGTGATCAGAGTAACAACTACCAACTTTGCTTCCTCCAGGGCTTTGCTTTCATCAGTTTCCACCGCCGGGAGGATGCAGCCAGAGCCATCGCAGGAGTGTCAGGATTTGGATATGATCATCTTATTCTCAATGTTGAATGGGCCAAGTAAGTAGCGTTGTGGAATATAGGAAGCATTAATGCATGGTAATTATCCTTTCTGTAACTTACTTATTTAAATCCATTTTCTTTGCAGACCATCAAACAACTGAGGGGAGTTGACCAGAATATTCCAGGAGGATGCCAGATTTTATTGTAGTAAAATATGGCTGTTACCTAAATAAAGTGATGAGAACCAGATTCCATTGTCATTGTTGCTTGTCACATATTGTGTAGACCAGTGATTCTCAACCTTTTTCATATCAAGGACCCCTAGTTTAGTCCACATTAGGGCCACAGACCCCCATTTATGAGATTTTCTCTGACCCAAATCTGAGAATATTTTTATTGTTAGATATAATTTTGTCTAGAATTCCATGACTATCTGTATTGCAGATAGAGGTAACAGTGAAACTATGATCAAAAGTCATTTTTCTACGTTCTCTAATTGTGTTAACTTCTTGTAAATGAAATAATGGTAAAGTTTAACAATTAAATTTGCTGGGAACACCCTCAAGGACCCCACGTTGAGACCCACTGGCGTAGACTAAACCTGAAAGAAACTCTAATATTGCATTTTCATGCAACCTTATTTTGTAGGTAATACTTTATTTAGAACTGCAGTAACATGCAATCTTTATTAGACCTGTTATTACTTTACATTGCCCTCATTACAAAGTACTTTATAATATGAAATAATAGTTTCAGTCATGATGCAAAGGAATGACCTAAGACTGCTGGCTTAAAGTTAATCTTATGAAGGACATTAGTTTAGATTTTCAGATCCAATTCAAAGTTGTATGCAGGTGTTGTAGAGGCAGGGTTGAGACATGCCACATTCATGACATTTGAGTTTAGCTACATTAATTACACTGCCATTATGTCCCAATGTCCAAAAAGGCCTAATTGCAATACAATTACTCACTGCTAGTGCAATTGTGCCAGGAGTGCCACCACTAGAACACGCAACAGCCAGACTTCCTTGTGAAGTGACAGCTGTGGGACAATCTGGCACATCATGCACAACTGCAAGACCTCTTTATAACTAAAAAAAAAAAAAAAAAGGCTGGCAAGGCCCATCTCAATGTGGTCAACCATATTTTGTTTAAATTTGATTGCAAAGGGTTGTTAAGATCCTGTGGAAGATAAGGCCATATGTGAAAAATGTATGAGTTCTAAGTTTAAAGTCTGTCAGAATTCTGACTTTAAACTCAGAACTCATAAATTTTTCTCCACGTGGCCCTAATCCTCCTCCATACCAGCCTCAAGAGCATCACTTCCTGACCTACCACTTTGTCCAGTCATGTAATTGAATGACAGAATTAAAGGTTAGACTGACAATCCATTTGATAAGAGCTTTATTTGAAATATTACAACATATAAAAACTACATACAATTTATCCCACATTGTGTGAACATTTCCAGATACACGGGTAAAACCACATTTAAAAACTCAAAAACACAGAATGGTACTGCACAGAATGTCCAGAGTGGCCACTTAAGTGACGCGGCTCAAAGCCAGCTCATTAAAAATCATGATTGCCTGAGGCCTCGGCATCAGGATTTGAGGAATTGATTCTTGCTAGGAGGGGAACAAGGGACTAGTCTGAGACCTCCATCTTCTCTTGCTTCACGTTCACGTTCTCGTTCTCTGCAGAAAGAAATGTTGATATACACGTTAGTATGGTGATTTGTTCGCTTACCCAAGTGTCTGAATCACACCTACAAATTATTCTTGATAAACATGCAAAAACATGGAGTCACCTGCTGCATGCTCTTCCTTAATTCTCTCCAAGACACACCTCTTGATCTCCAGCCCTATGGCTCTGGAGAGTGGTGGGGGCACAGCGTTCCCAACCTGGGAGAGGGCAACAGGAAAAATCAATTACATGTGCAGTGACTGTCGAGGCAGCAGGAGTACACAGCAACTGTAAAGTAATGTTACTTCTAAATTTAACAGCTCACTCGAAATTGCTAGTAGTATACAGTAAAAAAAAAAAACAAACACATTCTTAAACAACTGGTTCAGTTTTGCCGGCTAAGCAGTGTTTGGACTTTCGGGCCAATCTGTGCTTTAAAAAAAAAAAAAAAAAGGAAAACGACCCAACTGGGAAGCTGGGCCACAATAAACCGTTTAACCACACAATCAAATGACAAGTGTAGACAGTTTAAGGAGCCGCGGAGCTGGCAAGTTGTCGTGAAAATCTTGGGAAAGAAACTAGATATTCTGTCTTGTTTTCAACTCAATGTGAGTGATAAATTCACTTCACATTGTTTTATAGTGTAGACAGACATGTCATTTTATTATCATCCATCTTTGTAACTGAAATTATAGGATAAAGTTAGCTTGTTAGCTCAGCTCGCATGGCATATCTATTGTTTGACTAAAGTTGGCTAAATATGTTGCAGTGGTGTATCATTATCTTTGGGTTAATCTGGTCATTTAAAAAGTCTCCTGTAGACAGCCATTAATCCTGTAATGTAGAGCTGGATTTAGGCTAGGGCTAGAGTAACTTTGAATAATAGTTTTGTTTTATAATGCTGCTAAGAAATAATCAACAAATCTCTAAAAATGTGTTGATTTATTGATGTTTAAAAGTGCAATTAAGTAATTTCAGTTGCACACCGCCACAAAACCAAAGGTTGGTCAATGTATAGAAATTGATCTAAATCAAAACACTCAGAGTTATCAGTGCAGAGCAGAGACTGGCATGTTGCCCCCGTTTATCATTGGATTCCACTGAACACACTGCTGCCACGGAAGGGTTTTTGGGTAACCGTTTAATTCAATGATAATGAAATAAATTCAGGCCTGTACCTGTCTGTGTTTGTCCAGTATGTTTCCGAAGAAGCGGTAGGTGTCAGGGAATCCCTGAGAGCGTGCACACTCCCGCACACTGACCACTCTGTGCTGCTCAGCATGCAGAACACGGCCCTGGAATTAAAACAAAGGTTTAGTTCAATGGCTCCACAAGCCCGTCTTGATAATCAGATTCTCCATATGACAAAGTAATCAAAATGTCACAGTATTTCTAAACCAATCTGATACATTTAAATGCATGTAGTGCAAATTGCTTGGTGGATTGTCATTTCACTTTCCAAATCAAAAGTAGTTTCGGATTAGCAGCTCATTTCCCCCTGCAATAAAATTTTGCAAGGGTTATAATATAGTTATTTTTTGAAGTGATTGTAGGCTGTATTATGAAACGATTGACTGTAGGATGCATTATGGTGTGATGAGGTTGGTTTTTTTTTTGGCTGGCAATAAGGTGACATACCTGCTTGCCCATGGGCTCAGGGTTGGTAACAGTGGTGCTGAAGAAGCCGTCCCACTCCAGCCGGCCGTAGAGTCCGGCCCAGTGATTGTGGCGGTTCCCGGTGTGAGGTAGACACCAGGGGATCAGGGTGTTAAACTGCCTGTCAGCAGGGTCACATGGCTTGCCTAAGACAATGTGTAAGCATCGCAACCATTAGAAATGCATCTCACCAGCCTGGGCTAATACAGTCGCTGTAATTTCCATTATTTAAACAGTAAACTAAACTTGCTTACCTCCTGCACAAGTGCAAACACCTCTCAGTGCACCAGTGCTGCTGCGTCCATTCTTTTTATCAGAATGTGTGTAACGGAGCTTCTTGGTCATGGTGCCATCTTTCAGCCGAACCTCGATGTTGGGCAGATCCCTCCAGTCGGAGCCTGGGGCCAAGGGGATGTGACGCATCCGACCTTCAACCAGAGCACTCATGTCCTGAGAACAGAGGGATTCAGAGATCATTTTTAAAGTACCATTTCACCCCCCCATTAGAGCAGAACAGACCAATTGATCAAATTACAGCCCCAAATACATTTGCATCATGTTAATGTCACTACTACCAAGACAAGAGGTTATAAGCTCACCTTGCAGATATGGTCTCGGAGGATGGGCTGATACTGTGTTCCTCTGATCTGCCTCTGGAACCAAGACTGGGGCTCCCCATTGTAGGAGATCTCCAAGGCAGCTGCTCCGTTGCGGATCTCTGGCAGATCAGACATCGTGTCTCTGACAGTGATAGTTCTGTAGATTCCTCCATTGCCTCTGTGGAAGGACAGAAAATTTAACCAAGTGTCTACACTACGTTACAATCGATTTCAGGAGCTAGACAGTTGTGTTGCAGAAGTTTAGTGATTTCCAAACAGATGGGTGAGAAGACGAAGTTAGTTACCGTGTGACATTACTGACGTATTTCTTGTCGTCCACCACCACATTCAGAGAGCATGCTCTGGGAGCAAACACATGCAGAGGCTCAGGATAACGGGGCAGCTTCTCTCCAGGAGCAGCAGCTAGGATGATGGCCCTGCGACGGGTCTGAGCAACACCGTACTGACCAGCCTGAAAGGAGGGCACAGTTGGGCATGTGAGTGGCCAAGTAAAGCCAACTTCAGTCATCCTAGAAATGCTGCCGAGTGATGAACAGTCAGTATGAGGCAATCAGAAGGAATATAAGGTGATCAATTCAGACCCACCTGAAGGACGCCAAAAGTACACTGGTAGCCCATACGAACAAGACAGCGCAGAGTCAGCTTCAAGACCATGGAGCTTTTGAATGAGACAAAGTTCCTCACGTTCTCAAGCAGGAAGAACTTGGGTCTGTAGTAGTCACAGTAACTGCAAGAGGAGGGGAAAACTTATTCTTATTGTCCACTGCATGGTCTAACCTAAGCAAAACTGCAACAACCATGTTCATTTTTAGATGTGAAGCAACTCATTGACCTGTAAAGTAACTCACATCCTCATGGTTAGCCTGTCTGACCCCTAGTGGCTGTTGGGAGGCATGACAATGTCTACAGACAACACACTGAGCAGGGTCCTTCACTCGCCTCCTCTCTTCAATACTGTTGAATTGTGTAGGGTGTTTCACATCTATGACACCGTTTGTACACCTTGTTTGTACAACAGTTTTGTAAAATGGGCCAAGATGAGAATCTGTTACAGCCACGCACCTCAGATAGGACACCACAAGTGAGTTCTTGAACTTTGAGTAAGTGCGGGAGTTGAAGCGATTCATCCCACTGAAGCCTTGGCAGGGAGGGCCTCCACACAGCATCTCCACATCGCCCTTCTGAGGCAGCTTCTGGCCAAGAGAGTTCGTCTTCTCTCCAGACATGACCAACTTCAGCAAGATGTTGCAGTCCTCAGTGAACACTGTGGTGCCGGGGTTGTTGAGTCTAAAGGCCTGCGCTGCAGGGTCCCACATCTCTATGGCCCACAGAGTCTCAGAGATACCTGAGGACAAACACAGCACTCACTTTTTAAACATTGAGGCTGCGGCTTTCCATATCTCTCTGTACTGTATGTCAACATTTGTTGATTTGAGAACAAGTGTGTCAAAGAAAAGGAGGCATTTACCAGCCTGGTGGAAGCCTTCAGAAAGTCCACCACAGCCAGAAAACACATCCAGCGTGCGATACTTGGGCACTTTAGGTGTCTGCGATTCATTCTGTGAGTCCTGTGTTTCCTGTGCAGCCGAGGCCTTCCCTTTGCCTTTACCTGGGACAAAGGAATTGGATTAGGATTTCAGTGAACTTAAAACCCATTTTGGTTTAAAACATAAATAAATCTTGCATGAATTTTAGTAGAAGTTTTTACCTTTTCCCTTGCCCTTTCCTTTGCCTTTGTGAACAGCGGAGCGGGCGTGATTTGGTGGGTCCTCAAAGCTCTTGGACTTGGCATTGTAGGCCTGTGGGTGATGAATGATTGTGTATATGAATCCACCACATTGCCCAATAACCTCTTAGATTAATGCTTTTATTTGGGAAAATGAGATCTAGATCTTCAGAGACTAAAAGCAAAAATGATCAGTTATACTTATGGTGCTGCTGCACAGATGGTACAATTTGATTGCAGTGAGCCATTTACTCAAGTTTAATTTTGCCTTTTGTGTCCCGTGAATACACACATGGCCAATTGTGTTTCGTGGCCTTTCCTCCCTATGCAGCTTTAGCAAATGTGTGCAGGCGTTTACAAACTAGTAACAGGCTGGCGTTAGAATAGGTGTTCAAGGAACCGACCATTCTATTTATCAAGCTGATAAATTGAAGTATGTAATTACCTAATCTTAAAAGCAGAAAAACCCAATGTTTATACATTCAAGTATATCAAGAGAGTTCTGTAGATATGAAGTATCAGTTACTGTAGAGCAGCTTTACCTCAAGGAAGTAGAAGCGGTCTGGTCCACCACTGGAAAAGTCCTGGACAGACTCATTCAGGTCCTCTCCGTACTCTACTTGACAGCGACCGAGCACATCCGACATGCTGACATTCACTTCCTCATCACTCCAGTATAGCTGATTGATGTCTGTGTGATAACTGGCTTTGACGCCTTTGTGTGTATTCTCAGGCCTGGGGGTGAGAGAAAATAACCAATGAGTTTAAGAGTCTGAGCAGCTGTCATTTTTGTTGAGGCATAAAAATACTCAACAGCCAATTCAACTGAACTGGGTGTTTACCTGTACAACTTATAGACTCGCAGTTTGACCTCTGACATGTCAGGTTTCCCATTGCTACGCCTGTGACAGAAGATCTCCTTGATGCGGCCAATGCGGAAGGGCTCTGGAGCGTCCAGGTTTGATCCCTTGATGTAGTCCGAGGACTTCCTGTAGTACTCTGGATACAACTCCTCATCCACATCCTCTTTCCTATGGGAACGCTTCACCGGACTAGCTGCCTTCACACTGAGAGCAAGGCACAGAAACAATCTCAATTACATGCCTCTATTTTACAAATGTGAATTACAAAATCAACCTTCAAGAAGAACAGGCCATTGTCTTGGCGTTTCTACTCACCTGAAATTAAATGCCTCAGGAGGCAGGTAGACACTGTCTCCCACCTTGAACTGATCACCCTTAAAGCAGGCAAGAGCGTACAGGGCCTTTGAGTCATGGGCCTCATTGTCCAGGGGTTCAAATGCACGAGGAGTCTCCTGTTCCTCTCTCTCTTTAGTCCTGGCACAGCTGCCACAGAACCTGAAAGCAAAATGACAGCCAGTTTAAAATGTTGAACAGAAAAGCTCACACGTTAATGATCTTGAAGACAAATGCATGAGTCAGTGGTGCTCACTTGTACTTGCAGTCCTCTGACGGTGTGAAGATGGGAGGCGTCTCAAAGCGAGCACACTCTGCTTCATACCAGAACTGATAGAAGAAACTCTTCCCGTCATCCTCAATCACCTTGATGTCATCATCCATTCCACCCTGAAATACAAAATAAATAACATTGGAATCATAAACGCAAATGTTAATTGACCAGTGCTCAGCCATGTCAGTTTTCTTACCTCCATGAACCAGTTGTTGGATGGAGCCCTGTACATGACGTTTACTTTGCCCTCCACATAGTTGAGCTGCATATCTTCACACTCATCCACAAGGACGAGCTCCAGCGGATCGGAGGACTCTCCCAGTACTGTGTGAGCGCCACGGACGAACCAGTGGGCATGGAACATCTTTCCATTGTTATCCTCCCACAGGGATGTGATTCTAGGAAAGAAATGCATCACTTGACCCATATGAAACACTACAACTGTGACAAAATATTACTTAAAATGTTAACATACCTTGCCAGGTAGAGAGGAATGGATGGGTCCTCTGAAGAGACAGAGACACAGTCTCCCACCTCTAGCTCTTCATCATTCACACGGACCTTCTTGTAGTACTGCTTCTTCCCCTCAGTCTGGGGTTGGGGGGGGGGGGGATATACACGTTTGATTAAAAAGGCACAGCAGGAAAACTTGAATCATTTAAACAAATTACTAAGGAGGAAAAACCAATACCTTAACAGGCTCTCCAATCCATGTCAGCTTGCACTGGGTCTGCTTCTTTCTCTTGGCTTGAGAAACCTTCTTTGATGCCTTCTCGATGGGCACATCTTCCTCTTCAATGTTCTCATCATCCTCAGCCTCCTTTACCGCAAGGTTGGGGCATCTAAACAGAGGGTTTTTTTTTTATAATAAAACAAATGGAGCTAAATGCATCATGCCGCTCCTACAGCACAGCTGTCTAAAGCCAAGAGCTTGTAAGATGTTTATCAAATGATTTGCACTCCTTTCTATCTTCAAGCAGTTGTGTGCTTCAGGGCTTCAAGTTTCAGGGGTTACTTACACACCACACCATCAAGCCACCCAAACAGTTTTTTTAAATGCATGTTCACAAGACTTGTGATTAAGGCTTATTGGCCACTCAGCTGCATATTAACTACTGTAGAGGCAAAACTGCTGAAAGATCTGCTCACCTCCTCTGCCGACAAGCCTGCTTGCTCTTGCCGGTTCCTCCAAATTTGATCATGTCCTTGCAAGCTGAACACTTGCCACAATCAGGAGATTGGCAAACCTAAAGACAGACAAGAACATGGGTTATTGCAAAGGACATGCAAGCTTTCCTTCTGGACTTGCAGTTAAAGTAGCAGTTTACAGATTTCCACTGTTAAAATTTCTTACATTGCAAACTGAAGATGCGTTAGACACCAAAAACACTCCAGTAGCCAATGTTAAATTGCATGCACCTTTTGCGCCTTCCTTTCAGTTTGAGAATCATCATTACTCTCACCTCACAGACACCACAGCGCTGCCGTTTGGCCCCACCACTCTCATTCTGATCTATCTGATCAGAGAAGAAGGTGTCAAAGATCTGGTAGACCAGCTTGGTAGTGGTGGCTTTAGTGGGCCCCTTACTGTCCTTCTCTATCTTGGTTGGGTGGCGAATGGCCTGTCTTCTGGCGGCTCTCCTGTCAAGGGAATAAAGTGGGTGTTTAGAGGAGAGGTCCATTTAGCGTGACACAATACCTGATGATATGTGGTGTGATGGCATTATGGAGCCCCTGGCCCTAAACAGACCACAGCATCAGGTGACTGAGCCATGCAACATGAGTAACAAGCAAACAAAACCAGACAGACACAGTAAAGATGTACAATGCAGAGTTCGCGTTAGACGCAATTGGCCAATAAAATGAATATCAGAAGAGTTCCTTCCTCCCAGACAGTCTAGGAGAGAAAACAGTAACCCACACAAGACTAAAGGCGTAGAGATTCTGCTTTGATCTCATCTGGGCAAACCTACAGGATAAGTTCCTCCCTCCTGTAAACTATGAACGAACTCCTTCACTTGAGACGATTCTCTCACTTGAGGGAAGACAATTTTACCGAGATGAAATGTTGCATTACTCCAACCTCAGTGTACTAAATTGCGTTGGAAGTTTGCGTTGCTGGAGGCCACTCTGAAGAGAGTCTAGACGTAGAGAACAGTTCAAGGCTAAAACAGATTTTCCATCTGGAAAAAAAGGCCTACATATGGTGATCACCAAGTTTGAAAATTGCTTTATACTACCAATTGCTTGGGGTCATTGTAGTCAATAGGACATTTTCGCTATAATTTTAAAATTGTACACGTCACAAATACTGGAGGAGATCATTTTGCATGACTGCATTAGCTTGTAGGACAAATGGGGAAAGCAATTTTACAGATTTGTCAGCAACTATTTAATTACTTGCTCAATCAAATAAATGTTCATTTCTTTGGTTAGCCCTGGTTTTTATAGACTTATCTAGAAGATAAATGCATAAAAATTGCTTTCCTGTGTAGTGCCCCTTCAGATACCTGATGAACAAAATTCAGCCTTCTCCCATTGGAAACCGTTTTTGTGAATGCATGTTTCCATGTTCTCAATACAGCCTGTTGTAGTGCAAGCATGTCTTTTCTCAGATTATGTCAAAATGATTTAGTTATGAAACACTGATGGACACACAAGTAATATGGCTAGAATTCCAACAATACGCCAGACAAACTGAAATCCAACCACAATGTCCAGCAAAAATAAAATGAATTAAAATTCTAGCGTGAACTCTGGTAGAATGTTCCTATTGTCCATATAGCCTCTTAAAGCTTCACACTAAACACGCCACAAAACAAGCTAAGGATGCATTCAGAACAAGGCCTACCTACCAGTACAGCAGCATGCTGCATTAGGAAATGTCAGAGGAATGTTAGACATTAGGGAGAACAAGGAGCGAGGAGCAGGAATACATGAACATAAGCAAAAAAATCAAATGGACAAATTCAAAACCCTGAAGCATTTGTGTTGCCAAGGAGTTGTTAGATAAGTTGGCTGGCGTTGAGGCGATTGGAGAGCTTCCATGAGGTCAAATATGTAGCACATACACTGCTCATGGTTTTAGCAAAGTATGAGCAACACTGAATTTCCCCTTTAACCTAGCTACGGACAACTTTGAGCATAGAGGTTTCTATTCCAAACACTACAGTGCTAATTTCACCAATATCGTTCCACCTTTTGAGCTGATGTTGTACCAATTAGTGAAGTGAGCTTGTGTAGTGTTTGGATTGAATGGAAGCCCGCATACTCTTTGTCCTCGATGGCTCATGACTTCCAGACCCCATGTCACGGTGAGGAGGAGCCAAGACAGCAGTCATTATTATGGAGGGCCAGTGTAAGCAACCCTAATATCTCTCAGCCATACCTCTTCCCTAGAGTGACTCCAGCAAGCTTGATCAGGTCTCTCATGCAGGGGGTGACAATGATGGGCTGCTCATCCGAGTCTCCGGCCTCATCATAGCTCTCCACCTGCTCCACCACAAACTGGGCATGGCGCAGCAGTGTGTCTTCAGTGAAGCGGTTGAAGTTCAACCCTGCAGGAGGCACTGTTGTCTGCGGGTAAGAGGAACACAAGCTGGTCAGTGTGCTGGCCATGTGGTGCAGAGTCAAGTCAAGGTATTGCTTATAGCCTGATCACAAGTCCCCACCTCGATCTTGTTAAGGAGGTCCTCATAAGTAACGTCAGGATTCTTCTGGAGGAATTCCACCACGATCTTGCTCATGTAGATCTTCTCCTGCATCAGTGCAAAGATGGGTGCGTACTCCTCACTGGGCAGCATCAGGATGTAATCAGCAAAAGCTGTATATTGGAGAGACACCAATTGTTAGCACATAATACATAAACCAACAGGTTAAACTGAATCATAAGGTTCAGCAGAAAACTAAATAAGCTTTGCTACCTGTAGTGAAGCCTATTAAAGCCTTTTCTCCCCCATCAAAGCCAGTGATCCACCAGGCATTGATGGGTCCAAGCTTCTTGGCGGGAACACCACCTGAAAGCAAAAAGAACACACAGGTATACTTGTTAAAGCTTCTGCTTAGTTGTACTGGCTAAAGACAGTCATTTAGTCCCAGTAGCTCTCCATGGTAAAACAATGTGTGCCGTTTCATACCATCCAAGCAAGGGTTGTCATCATAGATGGGCTTGACTACACAACTGAAGTAGAGCTCCACGTTCTTCTCAATGAGTCCAGAGTCAAATGGACAAAGGTGCCCCCGCTTGTCATACACACTGCAAGACAGAACAGTTAATGTTTTAGCTGACAAGACCTCAGGTGCTACAATCCATCGCTTTCCAGTTTGTTGAAGGCAATCACCTTGCTGTTACATTTTACGTCACTCTGAATAACAGCGCCAGCTAAATGCCTAAATTTTAACTGGGATGAGCCAGACTGGATCTTCATCTGCTGGAGCCGAGATCTGTCCAGTCTAGGCTGTAATACCATGATACTGGCCGGCACCTCTGCTCGTCCCCTCAGACTTAGCTAACATAAAATGAAAAATGCTGCAAATTCAGGTTGTGTTAGGCATTACGGAGCACCATTCACCTGAAGTTTGTAATCTTGTGTTGCGGTAGGTCTTCATAGCTCTCAAATCCATCCTCGTTTGAGTCAAACAGGGAGAGGCGCTCATCAGTCAACATTTCTGGCTCATCCAGCTGCAAAGAGCAGAGTTGGTTTCAGGTTTCACATGCTTCTAGTAAATATTATAAAACACAAGTAAACAAAACTCGCTGCTACACTGAATAACAGCAATTTATAGATGCTTTCACTTATCACAGACTGGACATTATCTATTTAATGCATCACTGCTCCAGTGCGACTTATGCTGTTCGCCGAGTCATTAGGGAAAATAAGTCTCAATGGACAATTATATATTTGACAAGACAGCAGGTGGCCCTCAAGCTGGGAATGTGGATGCAGACCAGAAAGTATTCTGCTTGTCAATACAGGATTTGGAAGTCCATCCCACTTAGTCCAATATGCAACTGATTCAAGTTTTATAAAGAACCCTAAAATGCAACTAGTCAAGCTTGCAGTTATATCATGTTCATGAATTATTTAAGTAGTCAACTAATCAAGCAGCAACATTGATCATTTTCTGTTACAGTTGTTCATTTCCATGTAGATCTAACAATTATAATCTCAGCATTCAGTTAGACTTGAGCATAACACTGCTGTCATTGCTTAAATGACTATAAATATGACACGGATCCTCACCGCATTATCAGGATCCCCCTGAAAGAACTTGAGGTCCGAGTCATCCAAGTACTGCCTGCAGTCTGGACACTTCGGAGGTGGAGTCTGGAACAAAAAGGTAGAGTGTCCCAACATGAGTAAGCTACGCTGACAGAAAATGTGTACAGCTGTGGCACTGGACTCAAGTGGCACAATTCATTACCTTTGCAGCAGAAACTGGCTTAGTCTTCTCAGTGTTTGATTCTTCTGGAGAAATTCTGCAAAGAGAAAAGCATTAGTAGTATATCCAATTGTTTGAGCTGCATCACCTATGTTCAGAGGGCAAAAGACTTACTTTTCATCTGAATCCACTTTGAGACGCTTCTCCTCCCGGGACTACAAGAAATTTGAAAATTAAGTCACGAGGCAGTGTTTTGAATCTTCGTTTGCGAATTTTACCAACTCTTAATGTTCAAAATAACTGGTGCGTCACAGTAATAAATATTTCACCTCTTCAATATCGTCCTCCTCTTTCTTCAGTTCTTTTTGTCCATTTGTATCTTCTCCATTCACCTCATCTGACTTGCGCTTTTGACTGCAAGGGAGGACATTAGTTTACTCTTAAACAGAAAACATCCACTCTTCCCGTAGATGAAAAAGTTGAGGGTGGTTATTTTCTTGGCTGCTGGAAAATATGAATAAGAAGGCATAAGGCAACAGATAAAACCAATCTACTCACACTTTAGAGAACATTGACAAGATGGTTGGCTGTTTCCCACTGTTCCTTGTGACCCTGGCACTGGCTGGAGACTCTAGAAAGTAGAAATGGATAAGATTAAGTTTTTCCCCCCTACCATTTAATTTGTGGGTCATCTCTGTCTTTTAATGTGGCTGTTACAGATGATACAAATTAATGACAGCAATTCTGTCAAGCCTACTTTTGGTTTCAGAGTCTGCCTTGCTCCTGCGGCCACCCTTCCCTTTAGGAGCAGTTGGGGACTTCATAGTGTCAGCTTCCTCCTGGACGTCCATGGTTACATCTTCGCCATCCTCATCTTTGTGGGAACCATTTTTAGTGAAGCCATTTGTCTTTCCGTTCTGTTCCATGCCATCAACATGTGAACCATTTTCCACACACAGCTCCTTTCCCAGTAAGGCCTTTACTTTGGAGACGTAGCCCTCCTGAGGAGAGTACACAGCACACATCACATAGGACCAATGGGAGGGTAAGTGACATTATTAATAACATTCACAAAAAGTCAAAGAGAGTCACTGACCATTGAGATCTCTGAACTTTTCATCTTCTCCTCCAGGTTGTTCAGCTGGTCCTGAGTGTCAACATGCAGGAAGTCCTGCACCAACCTGAGCTTCTCCTTCACAAGATCCTGGATTGGAATTGATAGCAGATCTAATCAGAAAGGCTTAACTTGGAAAGAAATGCATTGTGTAAAAAAAAAAAAAAAAAGTCTAAATGGAAAGTAAGATTAACTGTAGGTTAAAAACAATACATCACGTTAAAACCATAATATGCATTGTGGAGCTGAAAAATATATTGTGATATCAGCTACAGAAGCCATAATATGGCCATCAACAGCTGGGAAACAATTTACTAAGTCAATATTACAATTTTGCACCAACATAGCAATACATTGTCCATATTAACTGAATAAAGTTAAAAGTGACTCAGTTTAAAGTTGTTTTTTTATTTTTTAACTTTACTCTAAATTCTTAATGGGTATCAAGCCCAATGGTACTGTGAGCCCCAAAACAGAAAGACATCAGCAATGACAACTAATGAGCAACTGCAGTAACACTTGCAGGCTTTCAAGTGTAATGAGCACAGAACCCACCTCGTCTGAAAACCCATCCTCATCCTTTTCCAACACTTGCAGCCTGTGAAAACATAACATGTCATTTGTGGGCTAAACAAAACTGCGAGACAGCTATGCTACTGTATAGAAACAGTAAAACAACGCTAAGGCAGGCTAACTAGCTAGCCAGCCACCTAGCAAATCATCTGTAAGCGTATTCACTACCAATGTTGTTGCAATCCAACCAGTGTGACAGCGAGCTAGCAGCGACCTGGGTAACAAAACTTCCTGAGTGGCGCCAAATCTCCAGCGTTGCTCCATCCATAGACGGGCTAAGTTGCTAACTGGCTAACGTTAAGTTACATTGACGGAGCTAACTCTACGTCGCATCAGTCCTAATATGACAAGTGGGAGCAAGCTAACGTTAGCTACAGCTGGCTAATACATACGAACGGTTATCTGTTATGCAATACAATAAGGTAAAAGTTGTGCCATCACACGGAACAGCCAATGCAAGTTCAAAGACATGAACCGAGCTCATTATTATTGTTGTGGCGTTTGCATTGAGGCAACAAGCTGCATGCATGCTAACGTTACACCATCACGGTATTATTAGCATCCAGGTTACTATACCTTTTCCTGACATCCTCTGGCAGAGACAAGGAGGTCCTGGTTGGCATTGCAAATAGCTATCTAACGGAGTCAGACAAAAAAGATAAAATGCGTTTAAAAGTCGTAAAACAGCGTTAAAAACCCGCCTTGCTTTGACAACAGTGCGTTTGGACAGTGACTGGCGTGTTGCCTGCAATGGATGCTATATGCAGTTCAGGCGCGCGGGCCGTCTTTTCGCGCGGAAACCGGGTATTTTGGACTGTACCACTACAGTGATCTATAGGTAAAACCCGTAGACTGTGGTGTGTAATATTTCGTCTGCGACTGCATAAACTACTCTGCGAAACACGTTTTGGTATTCAGTAAGGCTTTATATAAACGTTTATTGTAAAATGGCTGTATTCTTGCAAATTATCCTCTTCTCTGAATTCGATACTAAAATGGTGTACCCCTTACTTTTGACAAGTGTACAAGGAAACTGACCAAGCGGAAGCAATCTGATTGTTTGACCAATGAGTAATATTAGGTCTTCACAAGCAATTAGATAAATTGCTGCATTTGAGCCTGTATTCCTCTGTATGTGTGAATGAAAACCTTTTATATTTAACACTATGCTAGTAGGGAATGGGGGTATGGTTTGTTTAGCGTAGGGTATGTTGATGATCCAGGTCCATGTAGCACAATATTGTCAAGTCTGACATGTACATTTTTTGAGTAGCACAGTGAGCCTTGGAATTAGAGACCTTTGTGATATTATCTGACAGTTGAGTAGGTCAGAATCCAGACACTTAATTAAAACAATGAGAAGTTATTTCTTTTGTCGCCTTCTTCAAAAATGTAGTGGTACTGTATGAGGCTATATGCCTATTTCACCACAAGGTGGCACTATGTCATTATAAGTACCCTGAAAAGTGGGGTCTGGCCTTCTCAGGTTGATTTAACACCGTTCAAGTCATGGTTTTGAGTCCTCTACCTGTCATGTTGTATGCAAACCTATCCTGACACATTTACAGTCTGTCTCCTTACTGAAGCGCAATCTATAGGCCTACATTAAGTGAACAGTTATCATTTCTTTCCATACTGAGATTGTAGTTTATTCTCACATTGCTCACTCCAATAGGGAAATAACTAGTATAGCTCTTGTGTGTGTGTGTGTGTGTGTGTGTGCACATTTATTATCTAATGGAGATAGATAATGGAGGCTACTTACAAGTGCAGCACTTTGTTTGTTTTTTCAGTATTGACAGATGCTAATTTCCTGTACCGTGCCTGTACCATATTTTACGGGGTTAAACTCACATCGGTCTAGTGTGCTCTCGGCTTTGAATGTTTTTGTGTGTACGACTTCACCTACAGGTTTCTGAGTCTGATGTCATATCCTGCAGGGCACTGGAAAGACTTGGCAGCCTTCCCGGCAGCGCAGCCTCCTGGGGCTGATTCAGCCAATGTTCCCACCCAGGAATCCTGGACGTCTGACAGGAACCAGGCCCGACCCTCCCAAGGCCACGCTAAGTCAGCCTCTCCCCTCACCCCCGAGTCTCCCCCTGAGCCAAAAACCTCTCCCAGGGCCTTTCTTTATGCTTCTCCCAGACAAACTAACTTACAAATAGCCATTCCTCTTTGCCACACCCCATTTTCACCCTCGCTGCCCTCTGCCCAGCTTCCCATCATAACCCTTTCTTTCTTCTGCCTTTAAGCAATTGAACAATTTTATTAGGCAAGAGGGCCATGAGTAATGGCCACGGTACATTTGCATGTAGCAGTTCAAGCTTTCATGTTGAAGCGAGTGTTTTTCTGACTTTGTCAGAGCATGTTTGGATTAAATGCTGGGTTTTTTTAATACTTCTGTGATGTGGGCACAATAGGGAGGCATCTCAGGACCTGCAGATAAGCAACAGCTGCAAATTAAATTAGCTGAGGCACTACAGTTCATCCATGCTATTCATTTGAAACCTTACTGTTGGCCAATTCAGTCACACAAGCTGGATTCTTTTGGTATTTCATTTATTTTATAAAAAGGAAATGCAATTAACAAAATGTTTATGTACCTATATTAGTGTTAGGATTGTACCGATTTAACACAGGCAGCGTGCTACTGGACACACAAGGCTATTGCACACAAGACATTCCATACAATAACACACTTCATACATACTGTACATAGATACATACATACATACTTACAAACATACATAGTTATTCATATATTTATCATAAAAAATCATACAGAGTTAGGCAACACAATGAAGTGATAGGTACACAGATAAAAACACGTCTCCATCTGAAAAACTTGGGGGGAGCAGATATCACTGAAGCTGCCAAAGTGCTTTTCAACATTTCTACTTGGCTGTCTAAATGTCAAAACCTGTATGAAGACATGGCGATGGAGAGAAGAGTTATTATGCGAGTGTGAGTGTGTGTGTGTGTGTGTGTCTACAGGAAGAAGGTTAGTCTAACCCTGAACAACAGGAACCAGACTATAAAAAACAGGACTTCCCATAGCTAAAGGAAGTGGCGTGTTGTAGGTCTTCAGAGAATGAGGATGAAGCTGACCTCCCATGAGGGATGATCCCCCCTGCTCCTTTGAAACCGGATCTTCTCCCTTTTTTTTTTTTGTAGGGGAAGTGAGGGGTTTGTGGAAAGATGAGACTTGTTTACTCTGAACAGATCTCATTTCATATATCTAGCAAATTAAACTGGGACGTTCACAACAAGTTTTTGTTTGCGATGCTATTTAAGACTTCACAGTGAGAGTGACCTACCCTGTTCATCCCACTCTCTGCACGTCAATGACACGTTAATGCAAAACCATGATCAATAATACTGTCAACGGCGGAGCGCTTGCCCCAAACACTTCATACTTACATTCAGCCTCATTCCCCAAAAGGAAAGGCACAAACACAGAGAGCACATTGCCGCTACGCTGCTACAAGATTGTCAAGACAACAGTCCCATTCGTCAAGGCTGCTGGACAGCTGTCATTGAGTGAAATTTATCAGTGCCAACTCACTTCAGGAAATGTGCTTTCTGATTGGGCTTTCCTCTCAGGAAACTGTTAAGATACAAAAGACTACAGTAAAAGCAAGAGGGACAGATTATGAGGACAAATGAGGGAGGGGGTGTTAATGATGAAGCTGGAGCTGGAATATATCATACACATTAGCGCTTACAAATGAGTTAGAATTTCATGCATTAAATGTAAGCAGAGTACGTAAGTTTGTTGTAATCAAAGGGTTCTAAGCAAGGTTATATAGGGAGTATATAGCCCTGTTTTTGTGGAGGGGGCACCCATTGTAATTTGGCTTATCTGGAGTGCAGCGTTGAGTGGGGTTGATCACTGCCTCCTGGCTCTGTAAAGTATGAGCAGTGAATATATAGGCCTAATGTATACATATACGTATATCAATGGAGGAGACTTATGTGGTTAAGCCTTACAAAGGGCAACAGTCATTGGAGAGAAAAAAAAAAATACACAATGCCTACAAATCTACAGAGTGCAACTTTGCAAGCTTTGCATTGGTGCAGGCCCTAAACAACTCGCCATAACTTTGATGTTATGTATTTGATGTTTGTATTTTTGGCTTTTAATAGGGTTTTACATGTTTAAAAAAAAAAAAAGCTGACAGGCATGTACAATGGTTTACAACAAATTAACTGGCAAGAGTACCCATGAAAAAGCAATTTTCACATTTCTGAAAGGTCTCACCTACAATTGTGAGTTCATCGAATCAGTTCCCTCGAGAATGATTGTTTTCACACCCCTGCATGGGTGAATCCATTGAATGTTGATTGTGAATTCACACAATTTTGATTGTAATGAGAGAAAGTTGTAGGATGCGTCTTAACAGACAGCTGTGTCCCAGCCTCGCCAGGCACCCAGATTCCCAGGTGTGCTCTCATTTTTGTCACATCTCTCTGCCCGATCACAGCGTCTCTACTTGTTCTATCATACACACACAATCTTTTCTCTTTTCTTTCTCTCCCCCATACACGCTCTCCCTCTCTCACTCTCTCTCACACACACACACACACACACATATACTGTATACACACACACACACACACACACACACATACACACACACACACAAGCGCACAGATGTTTCTGCATCACATCAGACACAGGTGGTGCAATCTTGCATGATGGGTGTGGTCTGGTGTTCATGTTTGTTGGTGCAGTGCTCCAGAGAGCTGGAGCTTTTTAAAGGGACCAGACAGCGGTCGGCGGGGCGTCCGCTTTGCAGCAGCCCCCAGCAGCACAGCACACGCAGGAACTCCTTCCTCATGTCCTTGCTGCGCAGTGTGTAGATCACTGGGTTCAGTGCTGAGTTCAGAGTGGCAAAGCCAAAAAAGATGTCCGCCTTGGAGAGGATGGGGCAGGATTGCATCCTGCAGGATGAGTCCAGGAGGAGGATGGTAAAAGCGGGCAGCCAGCACATGATGAAGACACCCAGCACTATAGTGACAGTTTTCAAAAGGGCGTAGGCTGGGGAGTTGGTCGCTTCCTGGTGGCTGGAACGTACAATCAAATAGATCCTCACGTAGAGGATGACAATGGAGAGCAGTAAGAGGCTGAAGATGGAGACGACAAAGAGGATGTATTTCTTGGAGTAGAGAGGCAGTACGGCAGAGCATTCAGGGAGGTTGTTGATGCAGTTCCAGCCGATGATGGGAAGTCCTCCGAGCAGGATGGAGGTGACCCAGCAAGCTCCTATCAGGAGGAACATACGGCAGGTTTTGTTGGAGCCGTACACCTTGACCTTGGTGATGGCGATATAGCGCTCTATGGCTATAGCCAGCAAGCTGAAGACTGAGGCTGCCAGAGCGATGAACGCCGTGCCCTCCCGTATGAACCACTGCACTGGCACCAGCTCAAAGGTCCTTGGCCCTGACAGAAAGATGTTGGCTATGTAGGCAGAGCCCGCCAGCAGGTCAGAAAATGCCAGGTTGCCGATGAAGAAGAACATGGCGGAGTGGAACTTCTTGTTGCGGCAGACGGCAATGAGAACGAGCAAATTCTCCAGGATGATGATGCTGCAGAGGACCACAATGACTACGTTGAGGGTAGTGAGTCCTTTTTTCCCCATGGTGCGCTCCTCCAGCTCCTGGGTAGTCATGTCCTTAGCAAAGGCATAGTAGGACTGGATCAGACTCCGGTTGTAGTACTGGGAATACTTGCTCTTCATGATGACGGGGTGGCAGAGCACAGCGGCTTTACGGCAAAGAGTCATTCACACAGCGGAGTGGAGAAGAGCGTCTAGGCCGATAATCATTCCCTCTCTGGAAGAGACGGGGCGAGGGCGCAGGCTGGGAGGGAGGCTGCCTGTCCCACTGTCACGTCTCAGGGGCCCGAAGTGGGTCACCTGCACACACACAAACAGAAGGAGATGGTTTGGGTTACTGACAGGGGAAATTTTGTTGCACCAACAGAAAACGCTGTGTTACTGAGAAAGCAAAAATATAGTCTTAGAAAAGCAATGCACTCATCGGCTATCAGTGATATAAAAAAAAAAAAGCCTAAGTCTTCTGGCTAAACAAAGTGTCCAGCCAAAGACCTGTCATGCAGTTCGCTCTAACAGTCGAACAGGAACTGAGAGCAACAGACCACATACGGGAGTTGTACGTCACTGTAATAAATTGTGGTGAAAAATGCCACTTTCTGTGTCAATTCGAGTAAAAACAGCCACATCAAAGATTCCCCTGTCTAGCACGGTACACATATAGAGATCACCTTTGGAAAGAATGACAAACGCTGTGTAAGGCTGAGTGCTAGCGCTCAGACGAGAGCTCAGGGTTTCAGACTGAAGGGGACATTCCACCAACCCAGTCCGAGCACTCGGCTGTCAACACACGGCATTGTTGTGTGGAGCAAACCATTCCACTCCACTGAGCTCCCTCTCTAACTGCAGCGCAGCTCGTGGGTCAGCCAGACCTCTCCATCACGACAAAGCTGACAGCAAATTAAACAGATACCTGAGAGGGAGAGGTGGGAGCTTTCCTGACTTGTGGGGAAAAGGCTTCAAGTAACACTTTACTTGAAGTGCATTGCAACGCATTACAAGCCGATTATAAGCCCATTATAAGCAGGGATAAACTTTTCTTACAATACAATCATCAGGCAAACATCAGACAAATATCATAAAATTACATTCAGTTTGATATCATATCATTAACCATACACTTCCAATTGTTAAGTATTCAAACTCTTAACATTTTTGCACATTGTGTATATCATGCTCTGATTATAATAATGCACTCACAATGCATTTAGAATGTGCTTATGATGTCTAACAGTGCCTCCACTTTATAGTGCACTGCTTCAAGTGTTACAAACACCTGTATTTTAAATTGGCATTTTATCATACAATATTTGTCTGTTGATTTGAATACTTTCAATACTCTTAATTGTATGCAAATAATGCTCACAACCTTTGATCTACCAAGGCTGCAGTTTTTAAGTGTTGCACCCAAGCAAACAAAGGGACAAATGTGGCGTCAAATTACCCAGAGGACTCATATAAGGGAGGAACCTATAAACGAAGCAAAACAAAATAAAATGGGCTGTAGCTGCTTGGGTGAAGACACAGGCGTGCCTGCTTAAACAAAGGAAAGTTGGAGGTTCTGGAAATCTAATTAGAGGTGGAGCTGGTGTCTTAAACCTGTCAAAGGTAACGGGATCCCTCAGCGGGCCGGCTCAGCTCCGGTGGTAATTCAACACTGATGCTTCCACTGCTTCTCTGTACAGCTAGCCTGGATCCAGCTCTCTACTCTGAAATTTTAGTGGGAACTGAACCTCTGCTCTATTCTGCCGGGCTATGATTCAAAACCCCAGAGAGACTGAAAGATGGAGCAAGAGAGGGAGAGAGAGAGAGAGACAAAGACAGAAAGAGAGCATGCATGTGGAACGGCATCTGGACACAAAGGCAGGAATCTGAGACATCACTGTGACGCGAGCGCGCATACACACACACACACACACACACACACACACACTCATACATACAAACACACAATCATGGATGTGTTGCGCCACATAGAACTTAAAAATTTAATGGCATGCATGTACACAGAAATCTCTACACACACACACACACCTAATTGTGCATACTGGAAAGACATAGACTGGTCTAGCATAGCAGTCCAGCTGCATACAAGCAGGTTCAGCACACAGCTGCTATTGGTTGGCAGTAATAACCAGCACACTGTTTCCTCACGCAGGAACAAAGAACAATAGTCTCCTTCAGTGTGGAGAGCGTTGCCCTTCAGCCTTAATAATGGGACAGAGCACTTCCATTTGGCTACCGCAACTGTATCATAGCTGAATTTTATTTACAGTTGAGCACTCCCTTATCAGAACCGCTGCATCAGGACAGCCCCCCCCCCCGTCCTTTTAGGTCCATTAAAAGACGCAAATAGGGGGCTTGAGGCTGAGCACATGTGCCAGCTGCACCAGCGTAATTAGATCAGGTTACATTATTGCAGCCTGTAATGATGTTGTTAATGGAAGAGTCAGATAATCCAGACCAGCTCTGCGTCTCTATAGTCTCCAGTCTTCTAAGAGAGAAAAATACTGGTTTAGCCTTATTTCCTCGTATTCAGTCTTTCTGTGTGTCACCTAGGCAGCTCAAGGCCCCTCTGTCACCACGGAGTCCTTGGCGTCTGTCATCGAGGGATTTGACTGTGTGTGTGTGCGAAACCTGATGGTCTGGTTTGCCTGCAGCACTGTCTCGTCGCTGCCCTGCCCTGCCACTGCCTGCTGTGCGCCGTCCAGACGTTTCCACACTGATTGGTTGACAGGAGCGCCGTCTCTCTGCTCTGTAAACCCTCCCTCCCGAGCCGCCGACAAAGTTTTGCCCTGCGTTCGACCCAGACGTCACTGTCATACTTCCACAATAGGCATAATACATAATCGCATTGTTAAAAACTTTGTCACGCCATGTCGACCAGTGACTCCTTTCCTACCTGACACAATGGTTTGGCAAGAGAGTGAGACAATTCCTTTTCACTGCGGCGTGCAAAGAGACAACAGCAAAGACTTTGGAGAGTCATGGATAAATGTGAAGTTGTACTGAGAAGTGCAGTGGCTATAAAGGGGTTACAGGAAGTCAAATAAGGCAATATCCTGCCTACATTTCAAAGCAAAGCATAGACATGAGGGAGAGAGCATGGTGACAGAAGGTGATGAGGGAGACACAACTGAGCACAGGAGAGTAAAAATTAGTGATAAAGAGGAAGTCAAACGAGACAGACTTAACTGCGCCAACTGAGACAGGATATCCTATCAAAAAGCCTATGATCCTAGTCTTTACCAAAAACCTTTTGATTATTTGAGAAATGGTGATACAGATTGTGGTGCATGTTCACACTGTTCACACTGTTCACACTGTTCACACGAAAAACAAGCCACCAAAAATATGTTCTCCTAATGCAAGTGAGGTGTGATTATCACAGCTACACCTACTTTTCACAACCACATGCACAAACTTACCCCATCAAGAGATATAACCACAGCTGCGTGCAGAGGAGCCACATTTACTTTCAAATATCGAAAAGAAGATTCAAAAGATATGAAGTGATAGTTCTGAAGCTGATCCTAGTTTCCTCCTAATCCTAATAAGAGACAGAGTTCCTCTCTCCATCATGTGACTGATGGCTGCACAAAGGCCACAGGTGTTGTTTGGATTTCCCAGAAACACCTGATAAGCCCCAATTAGCAAAGCGCCTGCTCACAAAAAACCAAGGCAACGGCGCCCCATTACAACACCTGCTACCTGTCACACACACACACACACTACTTAAACCTGGCTCCGCTTTCTCTTGGGGAAAGCACTTCAAACATGGACAGAGCGCCTAAACCCTGACACAGCAAGCATGCCCACTTTCACTCACACATACAGTCCCTCACAAACATTTTGGTTTAGATAAGGACGGTGATTAACCTTGTCTTCGGACAGTTGACATTTGCTGCTTATCTTGTTTGCGTTGTAATGTGTTTACCGTTTGTTTGCCTAGAAGAATCCCTCAGCATGTTTACTGTTGAGCGGGTTAGTGGTCGGGAACTTCCTGTAGCACATCTTTCCCATCTGCCCTTTACACTCCCTGCTCAAAAGCTGCTGTAGTGGCAACACAGCATCAAGCCCGGCCCGGCCCGACCACAGTCATTAGCCACTTTCCACAGCAGGGCCAAGTGGGAAATGTCAGCAGTATGGAATCAGAAAGGGCCACTTGAGTATTGGCAACTACAGTCCGGCAAATCATCTCTGTTGGGAACGCAGTATAATATGATGAAGTTAAACACAGAGATTGGTGACTTCCTGGGCCCTTTAGCAGACACCAGGCATTTCTTCTGGAGCGGAGACTTAATCTTCCCTTGGCTTTTAGAGCAGTCACAGGGTTATTCATCATGGATACACAGAGAGCATCTGCTGCTGTGATTTGTCCTTTCCTGTTCAATTCCACCCCCCTTAATGGCGGTATGAGTATGTGTGCAAGTTAACTCTGGGAGAGTGCTTTGCTATAACTGTCATGGGGATCGTTCCACACCTCCGCCTCCTCCCTCTGCTCCTTGCCCAGCGTCCCACACTGTCTCTGGCCACCAATTGACAGTCTCTGTGGCCGCTGCTAACACAACTAGTGCAGAACTGAGGAAGGAAGATGAGTGTTGCAGGGAGACAGCAGCTGAGCATGATGCACTTGAGTGATATGAATGCATGGCTCTACTCAAACTGCAAACTGTCTCCTCAGGTTTCTTTTTGCCTCATTTGCTTTATCACATTATAACTGTCACATTTATTGTTTTGTCCAGGCACCTATTGCACAATCAGCCATCCTGATCCCAAGGTTGTTCCTTTTTTTTCCCCAATAAAGTTTTCTTGGGAGTTTTTTTTTTTTTTTGGTTGGGCTGGTTAGGCTCGGCAAGGCTGGATAGGTTAGATTAGGTAGGCCTGTTATGTCTTCCAGTATGGTATTTTGTGTCTTGTGCTTTGTTCTGTTTCCTTGTGATTTATTTTCATTTCTGTGAAGTCCTTTGAGACTTGCTTTTGTGATGAAGGGCTGTATAAATAAACCTGACTTGACTTGATATTTATGTACAGGCTTACCATCAAAGTTAAACAAGAGCTATGTGATTGATTGCGTAGAGTGTGTGCTGGGGCTTTTGGGGGGAACCTTCCATCTGCAGAGCACAGCAGTCAGTAAATTTCCTCAGTCAAGTGTTAACATGTCAGACATCGCAGGAGACAAAAAAGTATCCTCAAAGCCACCACAAAGTTTCACCACTGCTACCTGAACAGCTTCAATTCTAAGGAAATGACTAAAGCAAAAGATGCAAAAAACACCCACACTAATTTTTCCATTTCATAAGTACTTTATCAGTTGTGACGCAGCTCCTCACTTACCCCCCTACCACCCGCCACCCCTACTTCGCCAGCTGAATGCTCCTCCAAGCCTTCACAAGTCACTGCACACACAGGCCCGTTAAGGCAGGCCTTTCTGCACCGAGCAGCTCCACGCAGCCACATTGTGCAACCATGGAAAACACAGGCACAGACTGCTGGTGGTGTTAGCAGGTGGCTGCAGTGTGTGTCTCTGCCTCTCTGTCCATCACTGCGCCCCAGGGCTCCATCTCTTTTCACACCAGCACAGCAACACCATTGATCGCCCAGTCAATTCCCAGGGGAAGAGCATTAATGTTCCGAGGGCTACTGTAACAAGGCTGGGGGAGACGTTTTCATACTGCTGCTGTGGCATGACTGAGCTGTGACCTAGTGCTTATAATGACCTTGGTCACGGCACGGACCAACTACAAGTCAGTCACACAGTGAATCTGTGCAATGGCCTAACTATGCAAAGTGCCTGAAGCCTCTTTCATGAAGTTTAAATGCACCCAGGACGGTCTTTCACTCACGAGCTTATCTCAGCGAATAGGAAAAGGCCTGAGCAACGATCCTCTCCACTGTTATCTCTGTTACACGCCTCGCTGCCGACAAGCATGCTGATAACACTGATGGCAAAAACAAAGATGATAAAGAAAATACAGTGGACACAAAAACAACATACAGAGATATACGTGTTTGGCGTCAGCCGGGAACTAAGCACCAAGCGTCAGCAGCCACAACTATCATAGTGCTCACTAACTTTCACATTTACCCAACCAAAGACTAAATGCAATTGTGTCTAGCCACACTCTCTTACCTATGCACTTCATCGACTAAATATTCACGAGTTTCACAGGCTCTGAGGAAGTCTTATGGCCAAAACATCAGCCTGTCTGTTACATAAAATTCTACCTCTAAATGCAGATTTAACAGTGCTCCTGTGTTTTCTTTTGCCATGGACAGTCAACTCTGAAGCATTCTGCAGTAAATGCAATCACTTCTAGACACACCACTTTCGTATCTATGCACCCCATCGACTAGATATTCACAACTGTTTACTGATCATTTCCTAAACAAAGGAAATGGGAGCAGTAAAATCCTGAAGTGAGAGAGAGAGAGAGGCTGACACATTCTGGCAGTGATTTCACTCTTGACACGCTGTAGATTTGTGCTCAGGAGACGGATGCGTGGGCCGCGGACGGAGGAGTGCAGCACAGGAAAAGAAGACAGCAGGGTCTGCTGTTTTGAAACACCACCGTAAAATATAATCACCCGCAAAATTAAAATAATATGGGTTTCAAGGGTAAGTGCGAACGAGAGAGAGGAGAGCTTGTTTCACAGTGTCGCTCTGTGACTTGCACTCTCAAGAGGCAGCACAGATGGGAGATATGAGATGGGGGCCTGCAGTATCTCACAGTTTGAAGCTTTGAGAGGAATTCAAAAAAAAAACTTGGCTAAAATATGTCTCTGTTACTTTGTATAAACTTGCCAAACCATGTCCCAGACACACACAAGTCACATTCCTTTTAGTGTTTCCAAAAAAATAGAAAAGTTCTTCCGTTACAAATTTGCATGAGTGTCATTCACGTAATAAGCTAATTGTATATTTGTTTCTCACTCTAGTATATTTTTAACTCCAAAAGCATACCTTCCTCTCTCTCTGTCCGTTATTATGGTAATTTCACAATCATGCTTCATTAAAACCTTGTTTAAGCTGTGAGATATTAGGGGAGTGGGTGTCCCCAATACGTGGGGTTTAATCATGTAATTAGGGATTACCCTTTCGCTCGTCAAATGTTGACAGTTTGGGTACAGCCTCTTCTGAGGAGTCTAGTCTGTCAACACAGTTCAGTCAGGAAGACAAAACCTTTTTCACTGCATGTTTCTCGGTCACTTTGGCTTCTCTTTTCCTCTGTCCCTCTACTCTCTCAGTCAGTCCATCTCTGAGATTTTGTAATGCTTTATTTATGGCAGCTGTTCGTGTGCTGTGGGGCTCTTGGAGTGACAGTGAGAGGAGCTGGAGACAAAGAGTTGTGTAAAGACGGGCATCACAGAGCCTCAGGAGCAGCAGCCCGCATGACCGGCGGACACCCTCCCCCCCAGTTTGCCCCGTGGGGGGGGGGGGGGGGGGGGGGGTCTCAGAGGGTGGCGCCTTAAAGGCAATTACTGTAATACATTCACCCTCGGACCGTTCCTGTCAACTGAAGGCACAGAGTTTCAAATTATTCATGTTCTTATATTGCTCGATTTTGCATATTTCCCTTTCATGCTGTTCCCTGATTTGCAGAACCACGTCTTCCTCACTCGAACTCCCCCTCCTCTCCTCATATATTTTAAACTTCACCACAGAGATCAAAAGAAGAGGCCACAAAGAGGTGATTAAAAACACATCAGGAAGGATTTATTTAGCACACATCTGGGGCAGACATGTTCTTGTAGTGCCCTATTAAAGACTTCATTACAGCACATTGTGTACAATCAGCTCTCGATTAAAGAAACTCTGCAGCTACACTCCAAGAAACTACTCTCTCAGAAATGGGACTTTATCCTCCATCCTCTTAGAGCAATGTTAGCTTTGTTTTATGTACCTTTTCTGATTTAGAAAAAACAAAAAAATGGTACATTCAAAAATAGTACCTTCATGGGCACATTTGTGTATTTATTTCAATAGAAACTTGAAGAACGAAACTTTACATGTGAGGTGCAAACTGTCCTGAGTGCCTATAGCTCTCAGAATGTACAGCCTCATGATGGATGTACTGTTCTCAGAATGCAACAACACATGCTCTGCAACAAACAGCGGTAAACCACAAACAGAAAGGCTAGAAGATGCTGATGTGCATTTGAGGGGTATGTGTGTCTCCAGGTGGACTAGTGTTAGCAACTGCTATTAAATGCAGAAGCAGGCCGAGTGTACACTGGCTGTTATGCATCAGATCTGGCTGGTCTGGATCAGAAACATCGAGTCTGGAACAGCGGCCCGACATTGGCCATTATGGGTCAGAAGGCTGAGGTGCGCTTGATTCAAGTTTCAGCAACCCTGCCTCACTCTCACACCTTCCCATGTTGTTGTCAATACAATGAGGTTTTACCTAATGAATGGCTTTGAACCCTCATTCAGGTCTCCTTTGTCCCGGCTCCCTGCTCCTATTCTACTGTGTCGCTAGAACTTGGACTCCACCCCTTCTCATGTTCTGTTGCCTGGTTGTTATATTGTCAGGGTGTCGTGAGAGAGCATGTGATTACGTGTTGCATGTCGTGCCAATGAGCGCGAGACATCACAACACGTATTCGTGTGTATGTGTGTGTGTCGGTATAGCGAGGAGGCTTGCTGTGACTGCGACACTTTATGCTGGTTCCACTTTTGCTGTGATTTTGCATTAAGAAGAATGCATTAAGCATCAAGACCAGCAGACAGTCATGGGACAGCACGCCAAAAGGCGATGATACAGAGGAGGAGAGGAGGAGTGGAGAAGGCGCTGGCGACAAAGCAAAGATAAGAGCTGCACAATGGAAAATGATACCATCTACAGAAGCCAACACACAGGGGCACAAAGCCGCCCTGATTGCTTCTGCCCACTGATAAGATGATGAATTGGTGGAGGCCCTCCATCTCTCCTCAGAGTCCGGCATAAAAAAAACAACTCCAGACTGCTCTGGCAAACACAGAGCCATTAAACAGAGCTCTGTTGTTGGAGAAAAACATGGTTGCCTGGAGAGGGAATATTGTTGTGTCCACACAGTCCACAGTGGATCTCATGCGTTTTAGACAGATTTATAATTTCTTGCTTAAAAAGAGCAAATCTCTTGAAAAAAACCACGCGATGTCAACATCCATAGGCTTCTCTGACACAAGGATATCATACCCCCACATATAGACAGTATTTGTGCAGAACCAACACAGTCAGAACCTGCATTTAAAGACCACATACAACGAGTGTGCTGCATGGAAAGAGACCCGGGGGTATTTAGAGTTACAGAGTTTTGGAGGGATACTATGTCTATTTTATTTCCTGGCAACATCACATGAGTAAAATCTTTATAAGCAAAGGCCCCACAGTAAATCATGTGGGCTCCTATGTAGCTCTATTGAGCCAGCTGCAAGATTTGGGTAGAGTTGTCTGCCAAGGGATATTGTGCAATGTAACAAACAGGTCAGAAAATACCATTGCTGTGGTGCAGCTTTTCAGTGGCAGCGAGACAACTGCTACTTGACTTTGACCCAGACGGAGCAGATCTCAAATGGCCATGTTTGAGCAGTTGTCATATTTGGTTAAAACAAACAGCATCCACTTCCACTCTATCTGTCTATTCAAATGAAGCTGTCTGAACTCTATCATGACCCGGCTTGTGTTTGGCTGGAGGTTAATGCCTTCGTGTCTTTAAGCCTGGAAGGACAATTCAAACTCCTCAGCTCATCTGTCTTATTTTTGAAGATTGTCAGTCATTAGGCCATCTGACGCAGCTTGTTAGCAGGAGAGACCGACTCTCTAGTCTTAGTTCCAAACTAAATAAACTGCTTCAGCAGGACGCTCACTCTTTTAAGCTCCCACTGGCTGCATGGGGCAATCCAAAATCCAAGAAGACTGTCTCCAGCTTATTTTCTCCCTACTTCTGGATTTTGGGGGGGGGTTGAAGTAATGCCGGTGAGCTTTCCAGCTGCACAAACAAAGCAGAGAGGATAACAATGGCTGCCAGGAGAGAAGAAGAAGAAGGAAGAGGAGAAGGAGGAGGAGGAGGTCTCAAAAACCACAGCATCTTCATGTGTACCTGCTCCAAGATCACTGAGTGCCGGGATTGACCAGACATCAGGAAACCACGACATGACCGCACTGATTAAGCAGGCCGCTAGAGCAGGCAGCAGGATTGCCTTCCCCTCCAATCCATAAATCACACTGCATAACCTACATAAGAGTTTGCAAAGTGTTGCTGCTCCCGTCCAAAGCCACAGCAGAAACCAAAAACCTTGTGTTTGTTGTAATTCCCTTGTTATTGTTTCTGAAAGATGTATAACGTTCATGTCTGTGGTGTGGATGCACAATGAATAATGCCATTTGGAGCTCTAAAAAGCATTTTCAGCATGATTACCAGCTGGCAGCATGTTGGAACAAGGAGTGGTCTGTGCTTAAAATGTGATGTGCAGAACGGCCTTATCACAACCGCACAGAATCATTTGAACAAGCCATAACACCCCCCCCACCCCACCACCACCACACACACACACACACACACACACACACACACAAACTCACCACCACCACCACCAGAAATTGTCAGGAAATCCTGGCATGCTGCTACAAGCATTAGCGCCTGGCCATGGGGGGTCTTACAGCTTGTCTAAGTCCCTGAAGAAGGAAAGGCATGTAACAGGAGCCTTTAAAGCTAATGGATTCTTTCATGGAAGGGTAAAAACACTCTCCTAAAATAGTCAGGACCTTTTTTTTCTCCACCAAATATCAGCTTATGTAAATATTTATAAAATAATCAGAATAGCGTCTTCTTGCACGTCAGATTATGTTTTGAAAAAGAGACAGGACGTGTTTGTGTGCGTGTGTGTGTGGGTGAGAGAGAGCGAGAGAGAGAGAATGTGTGTGTGTGTGTGTGTGTGGGTGCGAGCGAGTGTGTACATGTGTTTCTGTACCTACTAACAAAGAGCAAGCAAAGACTTTACTGACTGCTCTCAGTTGCACTTACAGATAGGGAATAGGAAAAGGCAGAGGAGGCCATATTTATTTGTCTGATCCGAGACACTCCCAGTTCTTGGCGGTGAATCAGAAAGCTACATGCTGTCGGCTGTATGTTGCGACTTGCACTTCGGCAGCTTGCGAACAGAAGGCGTTTATTTTGCTCCAGCTGCCACACCCAAGGAAAGTGTTTTTCAGGCAAAGGGGGAGTACCAGCTAAAACTCTGAGCCTGTAGAGCCCAGATGGCTGTGTCACCACAGAGCACTATTAATATCACAGAGAGAAACCCACAAGCAATGTCTACAAGTACATTACATGTATTGTCCTCAGTGATCTGCCAAGGCACCTATTCTGTTTTGAAAGTAATGTATTGACCTCTAACCTCTGCCTGGTTTCATTTAACCAGGTAAAAGCCAGGATGCCTCTGGCTGGTCTCTCCTGTTCGCTTCTCTGATCTTTCAGTGTTTTTACCCTTCCGATATGGCTGAGTAAAGTGGTGTGTGCAGACAACAAAAGAGAAGTCGGTCTCCCTAAGGAAAAACCTTCCCGCTGCTTCCTATTAGCGGCCTCTCCCAGGCCGGGGCTGAAACCCGAGCATCCTTCGGGGATCGCCCCACCCACTCCCAACACATCCCCGCCTTCAACCCCCTAGTGACCTGTCCCCCCCAACTCCAAAAAAAATCCCACACGTCCAGTTCCCACCGCTGAATTACCATTTATTTATTTATCTATCCATTCACTTATACGTCTATTTATTTATTCCCCCCATCTATTTGTCTTCATTTCTCACGCTACCCCTGGTACTGCTCATTGAGAAGGGTCTGATTACAGCAGTGGTCCCGGGTGACATGGGCGGTATAGAGGAGGACCGGGCTACTGAGCACAGAGAGCTGGGTGGGCAACACTGAGATCCTCAACTCATGATGTCATGCACTGCTGAACTGGGCCAGTCTCCCTGCGCTCTGACATAATGGATTTTAAAGTCCCTCTATATAGACTGGTGAGACCAATAACATGTGTGTGCCAGAGTCCTGCGACTCCCTTGTGTCTCTAAAAGGGTTTTGTTGAGCGTGTGCCTGGAGCTGTGGAGTGTCTGGCCAAGGCTGCGTTGACGCTGTTCGCAGCACCCTGGGGTCACTCTCGCCCGGGCCAAGGACGGAGTGTGTGAACGCGTGTGTGAAGAAGCCTGGCAGCGGTCAGGGGGTGGTGGTGTGGCGGGTTTTGTTCTGGTGTAATGAGCCGTGCGGTCACATGGGCCCAACGCAGACGGCAGGCCCGGCTGTATCATGTCCTGTCTCCAGCCGGTCCGCAGCATGCTGGGAGAGTCGGTCATTTACACCCAGCAGCAGCACCTGAGCCCATAAGCAGGCGTCTACACCCAAAACAAGTCGCGGCAGTCTCTCAACACCCGCATCAATGAACCTGCTGACAGGGCCTTCAACACCTGATACTCCTCTCCTGCTGCCACTGACCACGCTTCCTCTTCACCCCCTCCTCATGATGTTATCACAGAGAGTTGTTTGCTAGGCTTTATTTGATGGGCTTTGTGGCTCCCGAATGCATTTGAGAGTTCAGTTTCTCGCCCTGTAGCCGCTGGCGGGGCTTGAGATAATGTCTTCACAAGCCTTTACCATTTCAGACAGCCCGCTAATGAGCTCCACACCATGGAGACTGAGACGGACCAACCACAGGATAGAGGATGATGGATTGAGGGTTTTATCTGGGCAATAAACACTAGTTCCTCAACCTTATCATCTTATCTCACTGTGGTTGAGGATTCCCCTACAACAGGGTGCTTCATGACTGGACTACTGACACCTATGTATCCCTCTCTGCAGGGTTTGCAAATACTCTTTCAGATACAAGGAAACACCATGTGCTGTTTTGTCAGTACTGCCTGATAGTGATAAGGCCATTGAACCACTATAGCAAAAGGCCCAGACAGCTCTACACTGGCAGAGTTCTGCAAATGTTAAAAGAAACAGCTTGACATTTAACTCCAGTTTATATACAGCATAGGTCTATTAGTCTTTAGTAGACTTGTCCATATGTATTGTATAGTGAAAGTGTATTCAAATTGATATTCTATTCTACTATTCTTAATTCTCTGACAACAAAAGTCTGGTAAAACAAAGTGCATGTTAAAGCTCTGTGCTGCCTCCCTCTGGGGAGCCTAGACTCAAACCCCATGAGATTAACTCTGGTAGATGGGGATAATGGGGGCTTTTGTCTTATTAATACATCCTTTCAATACAATGCCTTCTTTAGAGTGACGGATGAACAAGCCTCAACAACATCGGAGGGGTTTGAGAGGAGGGGGGGCACAGCAGGCCTCGCAACGGCTCCAAGGAGCGGCGGAGGCCCCTGCGAGGACGCGCCGGGGGCGCACACAGCCCAGCGCAGCCTCCAATATAAAGACTACACATGATGACCCCCTACAACCGACAGCCACAGCTCTGCGTGTTAATATGTAACACAATGCAACGTTATTCATTAATATAGTCAGTGTTTAACAAACGCAGCTGTCACACGGAATCTAAATATCACTTTGGCTGTGGACTGCTGCTGTGCTTCTGCTTGTGGCAACTAGCCTAATGCACTAACGTGGTGGTAATAAAGCAAGGAAGCTATCCTGTCATTATTACTGTAGGTATTTGTAAGTCAATCACATATTTCGAGATAGTGTTACTGCATTTATTATCGACGCGTTTGAAGTGACTGATAGGGAATTTAATGAGGGAAACCTCGTGCAATTCACCGTGAAGGATACAGATTCAATACTACGGCGCTGGGTTTGAATATGAGCCATAGGCGATGGTGCACACTGTACTAAATAAAACGTGTTTATATAATATATATATATATATATATATATATATATATATATATATATATATATATATATATATATTATAGCCTACTGCGCGTAAAATAGTACATAGAATTCCATTATTACGCGAGACGCATCAGATTAACGTCTCTTGTCTTTCGTGAGGCTGCTGCAGCACATGTAGACATTCACACTCGTTACTATTTCACCAACATTATTTTGAGTAGGTGCCATTACTTACCCCATGAGAGATACTGTAGAGCGCAGCGAAAAGACGCTCCGGTTGATATTTGTCTCCAAATGTCCTAACATGTGGTTACCAGTTTCCAAATGCTGCGTCAAAGTTCAGAGCTTTCCTCTGGGGTCGAGAAGGACAACAAGCAGCGATGACAATCAAAACTTTGGTGGAGGACGAAACGGTGTGCCTTGTCTAGTCATTGTTGTTGGTAAATCCATACCGGACTGTGAATCCGGACGCAAATCTTGGGAAAGCGCAGCGATTACAGAAATAATGAGCTATTAAAATCAGTGCAGACTTTTCGTAGAGATCATACTTTCCCCCTTTTGTCGCTCTAATCCAAGAGTCCGTCTGTGATTGTCCTTGCTCAACTCTCTGGATACAGCAGCCCCACGAGCTACTGAGCGTTAGCGAAGCGCGCACACAATACGCGGTCACACACACACACACACACACACACACACACACACCCGCAGACAGAGAGAGAGAGAGAGAGAGAGAGTCAGACAGACAGAGAGAGGGAGAAAGTTTGGAAACGTCATATGTCCATAAAGAGTAGTGTCTCAGTATCGAAATATAATGATGATGCGGATTTGTGGGCACTAATTAGGCTAATATGAAAAGGAGTTGTTGTTTTTTTTGTTTTTTGTTTTTTATTTCTGGGACATTTTCCCACTCTCAAGCCTACAAATGAAGTCCAGATGTTCTCATCCTGTTCCACCTCCTCACTTCCTCTCTCCTAGCAGATCCCAGCATGAAGCAGAGTCCACTCATCTTGGCTGAGTTTCCCTTGAGAGCCTTGACCAGCCTGCTGCAAATGTATATCCTTCGCTAGCTGCTAGTGTATGAAGGAACAGGCAGCAGCTTGTAGGTAGCAGATTGTGAAATCATGGTAACATTTATATTATGGTGTTATGGGTTATATACAGACACTGAATCAGTTTTTTTCAAGTTGTTTTTAATGGAAAGGAGCTTGAGCAACCTTTGGTCAATTAATTCGTTTTACTCGTCACATGCCTGCTTTTTTTAAACAAACATTCTGCAAACTAAAAACAACAATTTTGAATTATTTTCGATGAGTCATTCCTGTAATTTTCACTGTATTGCCTCAGGTGTGGGTATAAGTGTAATAGAGAGGGCGAGGTGAGGGTAAGTCAGGGCATGTTAGTCATCAGGGCCCTGCCTAGACTCACAGCGAGGCAGGTGCTCACTGCAGAGGAAGGGCCTCCCTCCGGCCCCAGAGGAGGCCGTCATGTCTGTGCAGCTGTGACTCTGACACCCAAAGTCACCTCATGTAACTATGATGTAATGTGTCTGTGATGAGTAGGACTGTTGTGATGATATTTATTAGTTACCTAACAAAACATCTAGGGGTTCCCCAACCTGTGTGTTAGAGTGTCTGACAAAGAGTAACAGATTCATTCATTGTATAATAGATTTTAAGCATTCTGTAAGCATTCCTGCACTTAAACCTCAAAAGAAAGAATCATTATGTGTGATTGGAGCCGCTCACTTTGCCAATTTTGGACCGAGTGAAGCATTGTGGGTGAAACTTTGTGATTTCTTTAATGTGGACAGGCAACAATGACCTAAAATGTTCCAAATTCATGTTTTGATTTATGAAGTGAGCCTTCAAAAGGCTTTGAATTATGTTAATAAATTACTTGGAGTATAGTAATGTTATGGGTTTTTCTGACAGTTATTGCTTGAGAGAAAAGATGCAAATGGAATGTAAATGGAAATAGTTTGGATGAAAGAGGCAAAACAAGCAAGGGATGCAGGGGAGGAAATGTGTCAGGATCTCCAGCGTTGATGATTCACAGCTCAATGATTTTTTTTGTTGTTGTTGATACTACTTACTTGCATATTGAATAGAAATGCTGTATCCTCAAATTATCACCATCCAAAGACCATTCAAACAGGAGCTACTTGAGAATCTCACATACAGGCCTTTTGCTCTGAATCCTATCTGGTCGACTGTTTTCAAAATGGGGCTGGTGACGCAGTCTGACATCATAGCAATTATGCCAGGAGAGCAACTCACACTACATCGTAACACCTATGTGGTGAACTAGATTTTCCAATAAAAAGCAGACCAGTGATTCCGAGATGAAGCTTTTCAGTCGCGTTTCTACCGAAGAGCTTTTACAACCATGACTCATGTCTAGTGGTGCGTGAGTGGGGGAGACGGGATCATGATTGGGCAATCCACTAAAACTGCACTGATTGCTGCCTCCCCCATACCAGCTGGTATGTGAGATGTGCTCACTCCGAAAAAGAAGAACTTGTGAAAACATCAGCTTTGCAATACTTCTGAGTTACAAAAATGTTCTAACGTTCGACTTGCGGGGACGGACACAAACCTTAATGGTGCACATTCAGAGCCTTTGCCTTTGCCTTTTCTCGCTCTCCGTGCATATGTCACCCTCAGCTTAAGTGTTGGCAGGTTGAATGGACGGCGCGTAATCGGGACGTCTAGCAGACAGGCTTTATGGACTGACTGCTCACTGTCAGCGGCTTTATGACGGGACACGTTTAGGAGCTGCAGAGAGCTCCGGCGAGGAGCCCCGCTGCTGTGTCTCTCACTGAGCTTAGGGGAGGGGTCAAGAGCCCTGACCTCACTTCCTGCAGGGGCTCCTCACAAGCATTCCATTGTCTGTGAGAATGTGCATGGGCTCAGGGGACTCCCCACATCTGGCAGCTGTTATTAGCAACCTCCTGTACCCCCCCCCCCCCCCCAGGGAGACCAGTATGTGTGCTAGTGGATGTGCACCCCAAGACACACCTCTAAATAAACTCTCTGGGTTGGTATTGTTCCATAAAATGTTTCTGTCTGAACAGATCTGGCGGAAAGCTGCCCTTCACCGTTTTATCTCATAATTTGCATTTTATCTCCCGGCCCGTCGTTCCTTATCAGCATTGCAGCTGCACTCGGTTAGAGACTTGCACTTTCCAGTAAAATTCTATAAAGGAACTGGATCAAAGATGTTGTTCTTGCCCTTTCACCAGAATTGCAAAAATGCCTTACTTTTACAAATATTGAGTCTTGAGAAAGGCTGCGGTTACCTGACCTAGGTCTACCCCCTTTACGAAAGTGAGACAATAAGCAAGTCTTGCAGTCAGAGCGATTGAAATCAGTACAGTACCACAGATTAGGCGGCGCATCAGACTTACCGAGACCAGACACACTATTATTTATTTTGCTCCATTACTCATCTCTGTACCCCTTCTTTCCAACAAGCTCAAGACCCAAAAAGGCAAAGTGATTTTAGAAGAGGGCCTGAATTTCCTTCGTTTCTACTTTTAGACGCAGGATTACACTGGGGAAGTCATTAACCATCAACTGTAACTGTTCTCAGGCTCCATATTGTGGCAGAGGGGACTTTCCATCCCTCGTTGAAAGTCCTCTAACTTCATTTGTGTAGGATGTGTAGGTGAACAATGGAGGTCAACATATACTGTATGAAATCAGGGCAACGACTATGGACCGCAACACCGAATGTGTGCAGATTTTTTCCAGTCTTTCATGACTCATTAGACTGTTTTTTTCATTTAAACTTCCCAGACAAAATGCTATGAAAGTGTTTGGATTTGAAACAAAACATCTATATACAGATAGAAAGGGAGATGCAGGGGGAGGATCTCCCATCACTTCCTCTTCCAAGCCTCCCAGACAACAACAAAACAAAAAAAAAGGACAGAAACTTTCCTCTTTCCGCACAGATGTTTGAACCAAAGTTGGATATATTATTTTTAGCGCTGTGAATGTTGCTCTGGTCATGTGCATCAAAGCCCCGTGATTCAGTCAGCGCTGATGGTCCGGATGACATGATTCTCAGAGGATTCTGGCTCACGTCAAAGGAGGAGGAAATGCTCTCAGTTTATATGTGAAAAGCTGTTGTCACCTCTGTTCTGTGCGACATGAACAGATGTGTGCTGGTAACAGCTCTAGGTAATTTTAAACCTTCTGCTCCCTCAGCTGTAGCCGATTCACACCAAACACTATTTTGGAATGGAAATAACGGCTTTACTGTCATTGATGCAGCTGCACGTAAATCCGCACATCAGTTGCATGTAGATAACAAGATGTGACACGCATTGGCAGGCACAATGGAAAATATCTGATGTGACCTCCTACTTTACGTCATACCTCACACTATTTTATAAATATGGCTTGCTCTTGCTCTAGCTTTGTGAAAATCACTAAAATCTTTGCCATTAGCCATCAACAGTCTGGGATGGGCATTGTGCAATGCAGTTAATTAGCACAGGCAGTGCTCACGGTGGTACAGAGGAGGTTTTGGTTTCTCCCCTCAACACTGAACACCATGACTTGTGCCTGGAGTCAGGATGGCTTATCTCTCTCCACTCCAAATTGCAGGCTTAAGTGTTGGCTGCGCCACATGTCTCTGCTGTTCACAGGTTTAGAAGAAATCTGCCACCCCCCCCCCCCCCCCCCCCCCCCGCATTCACTCCCCCTAGACCTGCAGTGTTAGCTTACCCCTATCTGTAGCCCATCTAGCCTCTTTTTCCCTGCACAATAGAACTCCAATTCTAGTTACATTCGATCTGTTCATTGTGCTGGATAGAGCTTGAATCACTGGCCGCATTCAGGTCACTTTATCCGCTCGCAAACAAAGGAAATATGATGTGGCACAGATGATAGCCAATATGTTTGTGATAATTTCTGTGTGAGAAAACATTGTGATGTGTTGAGTCCGCTGGTCTCCATCGTCTGCGCGCTTCCTGTGTGCCGTTTTAGCCGAGGTGATACACGCGAAGCAATACATATTTACACATGTTTCTTATGAGCTTTCTGTGGGTGCGAGTGAATGTCTCCAAATATTACATCACACCACCCCCTCTGCTGAGGAGGCTCTCACAGGAGTATAGAGTTACCTTATTTTTACAGTCGGGCCTGAAAACACTGTTCCCATGGTCCACTTCTGCGCCCGTCTGTGTGTTGGTTACTATGCTTAAGTATTAGGATTGGATGTCTGTTGTGTTCGCTGTCACGTTGCGTGAGTCCTTCATCATCTCTAGTCTACTGAGGGGAGGAGTGAGAGGGGATAGTAAAGGTCCAGAGTGGTCCAGTGTGTGTGTGTGTGTGTGTCTGTGGGGGGTAGGGTGGGGGGTGGGGGGGGGGTTCATGAGTTTTGTGGCTTCCTGCAGATTAGGCCAGTGTTTATAGAGCCTTGCTCAAGTACCCTTAGCAAAACACATTCAAATCCGCACGTCCGTTATTATACTTTTTTCCATTAGCCTTATTACTGGGAGAAAACGTTTTCATAGTGGGATCAGTCGTAGGAGAAGTGATGCAACTCTAATCAGTTCTGTGGTCACAGTCATGTGGCACAGTGTCAGTTGAAGAGGTGTCTTTTCTGAGACACTAAAACAGGACAAAGGGTTGAGTTTAGCAGTCAGCAGAGCCACAGATCGAATCCGTGTCATTTAATCTTCACAGGCATCACAAAGGGCATGGCTAAAATCTGTTGTTTTGACCTGAAACCATATGGCAGCCATCAGTGGCTCCTCTTGTCATTGGCAAAGAAACCCAACCCTGACGTTTGTAGCTAATTCATTGACCAGAGAATGACTTCAAAAGGTTGGTCGTAGTTTTAAGTGTGCGTGTGTGTGTGTGTGTGTGTGTGTGGGGGGGGGGGGGTCGGGGTGGGGGGGGGTCTGAGAGGCAGGGCAGGGCAGGGCAGGGCAGGGTGGGGGTATGACCCAATATGTAATTCATTAGTAAGAATAACTCATCTTTTCTCTGCTGACATTCAAAATTACTTCCTTGGAGCGTCACACTGACGTAAAAATAAAGCTTTTGCAGTTCTATAATCACATTGTGTAAGATGGTCATGAGATGCTGTTTGCTGTTCTGCTCCGTCTGTGAAACGCTAGACAACATCTGCTCACGGTCTTTAACCTCAGCGCTGACTGAACGCCGGGTCTCGGCGAGCGCTACGTGCTTACTCAGGTAAAAGAGAGGAAGAATTAGCGCGCAGATGTTCCACAGGGTTCACTCAGCACGACGACGGAAAAAAAGCCCGACCTGTCCCTCCGCTCATGCAGAAAGTTGCTACCATAAAGATTTCAGGGGGAAGAAAAGGAGGATTTGCAGAGGGAGAATGCGTGTAGTAAGGAGGGGCCGCAGGGGTATGGTAAAGGAGTTGAAAAAGGAAATAGAGGAAGGATGGATGGGTGCAAGTGGAAGAGGGAAGGAAATGAAGTGAAGTTGGTCAATAGAGGGTAAAATAAGCTTTCAGTAACCAGGTCAAGCGTGCACCTATTGGAATCTTGCCTCCAGAAGCTCGCATGCAGGCTGCTAGCTGTTTGCCTCAGACAGGGAGGCTGGACTCAATGAGTTGATCCCTGTGTATTTTTGCTTGAGGCAGCGCGCTCAGTATTTGTTTGTAAAAGCCTGTTTACAAAAGAGTGTTTGCGCTAACACATGCGTCAAACATGCACATTTCTCTCCTCCCAACCATAACTTATCCTCTGTTTCCCAAAGGGGGGGTGGGGGGGGTGGGGGGGGGACTGGCACTCGGCTGCTGGGGTCAATGTTGGGGGTCATCAGATAAGAAGGATCAGGGTCAGGCCATTACTTTAACTGTTCTGAGCAGCCTCTCTCATGGCCTGTACTCCGCTCCATACCCTCAGTTTAAGGTGAACATTCACATAAAGATAGGCAAGACATGTGGTCAAAGTGCTAAAATGTCTGTATCATAAAAAAACAAAGACTGTGGGGAGAGATGGCAGGAGGGCAGCAGGGGTCTGAATCTCACACTCTCCTGATACGGCCTGAAGTGCTGCTGTCTTCAGAACTGATCACACACACACACACACACACACACACACACACACACACACACACAGCATGGCCCAGACAAGGGCTGGACGTAGCCCAGACAATCACTCAGACAAGGAAATGGCTACACAGGAGACCAAAGTTTCAGCGGGACCATGCAGCAGCTCTGCAATTCAAATCCTGATGACGTTGAAAGGGAACTTCTACTGACTTCTACAGTTATGTGCTTGTATCAGCATTCATTATTTGCGTGTTCAGCTTAAAATCATCAGTAAACCACATGCATTAGACAGAAGTCAAGAAAAAAGACAAATTTCAATGTTATTTCAATGTGCAAAGTCATCATTTATTTTTTTTCTCAGTGTGACAAACAAGGACATCAAAAATGAAACTGAAGGAAATTAATTTCACTGTCATATTAAATGGACTGGACAAACCAACTCACTCATTACGACTTATTGTCTGTGAATGCTTTATGAGTTGTTCTTACAGCTAATGAACCTGTAGTAGGGCAGGTAGATTATGTACAGCACATATAAGAAAGAACTTTATTAGTCGGTTGTATTGATGTTTTACAGTGTGGGAGTTGTGTCATTCTAAATGACCTTTGAAACAGAGATAAACCAGCGCAGGTTTATTGACCGCACACTGTTGCCTCCCCTGTGGCTAAGCCCCACACGCCGCCACGGGAAAAGTGTTGCTTTGATGTGCACACTGCAGACATTCTTCCCATCACCATCTCACTTCCCTCCCCAGTGTTTATTATTGGCTGCAGCTGGAACACCTCCAGTCGCTGAGACCTCGCTCCACCAAGGTCGCGCTGACAAAATCCCACTCCCCAAAGCAGCAGCAGCCCACCTCTGTTTGATTTTCACTTGAGCTTGCGTATGCAATCGTGTCCCGTCATAAGAGCGAGGAAGGAATCTTTTTGTGCAGGTTTGAATCGAAAGCATCGTTAGTGTTCCCTGCTTGGCCTTTGTCTCTGCTGAATGGCTATTGTCATTGTCAGTAGAAACGGTCTGTTTAACCTGGTCTATACATTGTACAGTGCGGGGGATCATCTCTTCTCCTTTCTCCTCTGGTAAATAAAGTTTTGTTCTGCTTTCCATGACCTCTGACCCCGGAGTGTTGCGGGCAGCAGGGACAAGCCTCCAGTGTGCGGTGGGGGAGAGCAGGGCAGGAGGTGGGGGGTGGAGAATGATGTTGCAGCCAAGTTTGGTGATATTGATACAGCTGTGCCATAATTACACGATGACCTCACCGGCCACATCCAATCAAATCTAAAATAACATACCACACACAGCCAATCAAAACTGTAATAACGTTGGCAATTAAAGAAAAGGAAATGGATACCATAGTGAACCAAGCACTGCAAGTTATTCCTCTTATACACATAACGAGCTCCACTGTATAAACACAATATAAACAATACGTAACCAAAAAAAAAAAAAAAAAAATTTAACTGCAGCTCCAGAATCCACAGACTTGCTCAAGAGCCGACAGCCCGTCCCACATTCAGTATCTCATTGCTCTCACTGAATAATCAGGAAACTTGACATCCAGCCATCACTTTTTCCCTGCTAAAGTCCATGGTGACTAATGGCCAAAGCGTGCCGCCTCATATTAAATTTCTCATTGAATAATTTGACAGGAGTCATAATGTCGAATTGATCCATCTGCCCTGGATCCACACATCTGTGACTGAGGTTTTCACGTGATGATGACTGTTCGCACACGCTGCTGCTTGCCAGCTGGGCCGGTCCTGCCTGGAGATTGAGTGAGTGAGTGAGTCATGCCACCGGAGCCATGGGCCTAATATCAGCCCAGGGGAACAGATAGACTGCATCATTACACAGTTGGACTCCTAGTTAGATTGGGGCATCGCTCACTGTGAAACGGACATAAGCAATCATTCCTTGTTGTTGGATGGTGGATGGTGGGAAATGTAAAGAGGATTCAAACTTTCTGCTGGTTTTTACTAAGCCTGTGTATTCTGTGTGTGTGTGTGTGTGTGTGTGTGTGTGTGTGTGTGTGTATGTTCAAGTGTTTCAAGACCAGGGACTAAGTGTAATCTTGGGGAAGATCCAGTGTTTACCCTAAAAGTCAGATTTTGGCAACGTTGCAGCTGCCATGGAGAATGGTCCATAAAGTGACGAATATCACTGCTGGATAACAGAAAAGAAAGCTGGGTTTAATTAACAGCTCACACGAATTCTTCTACGGCTGGCAGTAATCGCACTAACCTAAAACAGACTGAATTAGATATTTTTCCTTATAGTGAAACAGCAACAGAACCACAGTTTTTACTAACTTTGAGTTAGTTGGTGTTGCTAACACAGATAGTTTCTCTACTTTTATGCACACATACACACACACACACACACACACACACACACACACATACACACACGCACACACACAAATGATCTTCAATCATCACATCATCTTCATCACTCAATATTTCTAGAATACAGAGATGCAAACCAAGGTCTTGGATTACCTACCCTCCTTTAAAAAAATACCATATTCTGTTCTCATTTTGTGCAACCAATTGTTTTGCAAGAGTAGGTGTCGCTTTTTTCAAATGGTGGTTATCTCATTTTACACCGAAGCTTTTCAAATACATTCACACCGCCGCCAATGGAAAGAGTCACTTATTGTTCTTGTTGCGGGATTTTTACTACTGTTCATATGAACCCCTTCCTCCTCTCCAGTTCTAGCTTTCTACTTCAACTTTCTAATAGTCACCTAATCATTTGCACTGTTGACCTCAACAAGTTCCAATAACACTCAACTCAATAGTAGGTCTCCAACTTTGAGAAACAGTCGTCCAACCTCTGGTACAAGACCCTGTAACTCAATGCAACGTACAAAGGGAAAAGACAGAATGTTCATTAGCTCTCCAACTTGGCTCCTTCTGGAGGTGAATTGATGGAACGACCGCAGTGAAATATTGCTCTTACCCTGGCCTCGGACCACACTTGCCCCCTAACCCCTTCCTCAGCCGCCCCCTGCCCCCCGCCCCCCGCGCCCCGCCCCCTCCAAACAGCCCCGAATTCCAGGAAAAGTTGGAGCGAAGTTCTGGGTTCCATAAATCACAGCTCCACTCCCTGCAGCCGCTCCCTGCAGAGCACCGAGGGAGAAACATCATCCCCTTCCCTTTCCCCCACCCCTCTCCACCCCCCCACCTCCCCAACAACTATTTTAATGCAGTATAGAGTAGCAGATGAGAACTTCCTCACCACTTTACCACAGCCTCACCGGGTGTCTGTTCCACTTTGAGTCGCTCACTCGCCGCTCAGATCTTTACGGCCCTGTCTGTCCCACCACAGTGGCGTCAACCCAGAATTATTTACCTGTTAGTGTTTCCGCATGTGGTCATAGTGTCGTTAGCCTTTTATTGCCCGCAATCCACAACAGTGCCATTCTCCCTCATCTGACTGCTATCTCTAACAGTAATTTCACAGGGAGCACAGTGACAAACAACAACTTTGACCAGAAACCTCCTGCAGTAAAAAATCGTTGTAGGGAAACTAATGTTGCAAAATCACAGAAGTGACTGAAAAGGTCAGAGCTCCGAAATATGAGCTGGGACAAAGTTCCATGATGCAACACCCTCTAATGGAAAAAAATTCCCTTTCACAAGTGTTGTTTTACTGTACTGCTGGAGAAGTGTTTTATTGATTGGCCTGTGATTATGCTGAAAAAGAGCGTGTGACTGCTGCGCTATAGCCCAACCCGTGTGAGTGATAGACCTGTCTGTGCATGCCCATTAGACGCAGTCAAGCTGATTAATAAGCAGGGTTAGTTTCACATGTGGATGACATATCCATCAAAGGGCAGAGTTTCTGGGACAGTCAGGCCAAGGGCTCTGACAGGAACTCTCGGCCCAGCTCTCATGAATAGCACATAAACAGAGAACATCCGTAAACAGTTTAGAGGACCCGTTTGGAGTTCGCTCCAAATGGGTGGGTGGGATGGAGGGATGCAGAAAGGGGACGGGGACGGGGACTGGGACTGGAAGGGTGAGAGAGTGAAGCGCTGCAGCTGATATTCCCTCCATGGCGGCCCAATAGGGAGGAGCAACATCAGGCCTCTGCGCTCCTCTGGGACGCTCTGCCTGTACAAACAAACCGACCCCGGGCCTCTGGTCTAATGGGAACCAGACCTGCTCAGGAACCAAATCCCCTCTCTCTCTCTCTCTCTCTCTCTCTCTTTCCCTCCTCTTCTCTCTCTCTCTCGCTCTCTTTCCCAGTACAACCAACGCTCCACCAACGCACACTCCAGCTGAAGGACGCACTTCAATTATCCCAAACAGACCTGAAACTATTCCCTATTCCCTTTCCCAGTTTTCCCACACAGCAATGGCTCATGACGTTCCACCTTTCTACATCAGTGCTGACCCTCCTTGACCCTGGAGCAGCCAGACTCCAGCGACCCTCAGTTATCTCCGCAGACACTCTCTCTCTCGCTCTCTCTCTCTCTCTCTCTCTCTCTGTCTCTCTCTCACACACTTTCACATGCTCTCTCTATCACACTCCTTGTCTCTTTCCATCTCTCTCTCTCTCTCTCTCTCTCTCTCTATCACACTCCGGCTCTCTTTCCTTTTCTCTCTCTCTCTTTCTTTCTCTCTCTCTCTCCCTCTATCTATATATATCCCATACATATACACAATGCTTTCCATTGAGTCATGTTGAAACTGGCCCCCTTTTAATTTTTGCTCCAGTTCATTTAGTCTGTTCTGCACTTCTCACCTATCTCTATCTCGATCTTTCTCTTCTCTCTATCAAATGTGTTACCCAGTTTCACATGGTCGCTTCCAGCATGCCGGATAATGTCGTTAAACAGCAAGGCTCATGCTTTACCAGTAACAGCACAATTAGATCTCCAGCTAATGACGAAAGCATCCCTAATCTGTGGCTCTATAGGCTAGAGGCACCATGGCGGACTGCTGGGTGCCGAGTGAGAGCAGCTCATCCCTGGCTGGAAGTCTGAATGTTCTCATTGTGAAGGATCAGAGTTTATCTGTGAATGAATGTCCTCCCAGTCTCACTGCTGTCTCTGTCTGAATGTTCTGTTTCACTAAAGTATGAATATTGGCCGCGAGTCAGAGGGAGGAGAGAACGGCTCTTAAAACACATAGAGCCTCCACATGGACTGCACATACAATACAGAGAGGGCGGATTGTGATAGGGACTAGTGACAGACGCGTGGCTTTGTTTTAACTGCGTCTCCTTATCACTGCATTCTTCCTGAACGATAAGCCCAAGATAAAATACGTGTTAACGCTTCCTTCTGTTGCTCGTCTTCTCACAGTGCGAAGCTGTGTGCGCGCAAGTGTGAGTGTGTGCTTCTTCTCCCATTTTCAAGGGCAAAGAAAGCCCATTATTTGTGCGTGTCAGAATCAGCGATCGAGTCGCTGCTGCCAAGTGCCTGGAAGTACAACAGATTTGTTGAGGAGAATGGACTGTGCCTGAGGAGTTGGAAGGGATTCACCAACACAGGATCTGACTGTTCAGCTCTGTCTCCCTCCCTCACATCTGGGCACAAACCCACCAATGTCCCTGTAGGCAGAGATCTGTGATGAGCTGAGCTGAGCTACTGCCTAGCTCCCAGTCAGTCCCCCCCCCCCCCCCCCCCCCCCCCCGGCTTTTTGCCTGGCCTCGTGAGCTCCTCTGGGGTGCTCTGTTTTTCTCCTCTTCTGTCGAATTGCTATGGGCTTTCTGGCAGTACTAGCGTCTTTTTATGCCGTGCAGGCCGGGAGTGGCCAAGCCCAGACGCAGCTCTCTGGAACTGAAATGTGTTTCAGTTCTGCGACGTCAGCACAAACCAAGACCTGCCGGTAACAAACGTGTTGCAACTCACTCACTTCTGGCTCCCCTAAAGAGGTTAGGAGAGGGAGGTGTGTGTGGGAAGTGAGAGACATTTGTGTGAAAGTGTGCTGGAGTGTTTGCAACATCGAGTGCCTGTTGGTATTGGGTGTTTGATCTAATGTATATAATGTATGGTTCCATGCGATCGTGGTTGCTTGCATCCATATGTGTGTGTGTGTGTGTGTGTGTGTGTGTGTGTGTGTGTGTGTGTGTGTTTGCATGATAGCCTCAGGATACATTTGGCTGGTGCTGAATATATTGACTGTAAACATGTACTCACATGCCACAGTTTTGATGGATGAAATGGGAATGGATCAATACCGAAGCACAGAACGCTCACCCCCTCTCCCCCGAACAAAATATCCTGTGGTTTGTTATTGTGCTGTAATAAGCTATTGTTCTTTGTGAATAGCAGCTTTGCCTGTTTTTCATGTAATCAAAACATACTTGATTCTTGCAACGTAACCACAAAGAAATTACATGTAATACGCTACCCTTGATAAGGCCAGGTGGGTGTGTTTAGCTAAGAGTTGAATCCGTTTATATTCCCACTGATGTCATTTGTTGAGGCAACACAGTTCTGGCAGGAAGAGGCTAACAAACAGTCAAGGTCATTGACCCACTTCAGGGAAAAAGCCACCAATCAGTGCACGTTCCTGATGTTTCAAAATAGCAATGATTCCCTAATGTGAGATTGTAGACAGGGGAACCGAGTATTCTGTGTCTATTAATGGTCAAATATACACCACGTCTTCCGTCATTTGCTAAAAGTTCCCTCCTCTTCTATCCTTTATTCTCTAAACTGCTCTCTTCCTCCACATTGTTCCACTGCCACGTTGCAGCCCAGTGCAACTGGGGAAGTTGAGACACCTGGATCTAGCTAGGTTTTCCATTGAGATTGTTCTCCTTCCAGGGCAGTTAAAGCCATAGTCCATGGTCATGTGATGACCGTGATGATGATGTGGCGTGGTCTGATAGTGAGAAACAAGTGAGCGAGGGGACTCCACACCCCCACGGCCCCAGAACACTCTCCCCTCTCCTGAATCAAATGCGTGGGGATGTGTGGGATTACTCTCACAGGAGGAACATGAACCCTCTGACTTCCTGCCCACTGATGAGGTCACCGGTCTCAGTGGGAGTGTCTGTGAAATGCCTGCTCCATAACAGCCCACTGATGGCAGGGCAGTATGGGAGGGGGAGGAGGGACGAGGAAGAGGAGCAGGAGATGCAGTGGGGGTAGAGGAGGAGATGACAGGTTGATGTGGGGGGGGGCAAAGGAGGAGGAGAAGGAGGGGGAAAAAAACGAGTGTCCAGTGCCTGTCTCCAGTGAGCCCAAGGCTCTTGGCAGAGCGCAGCATGTGTTCGTGTTATGGAGAGGACTCTGTTCTCTCTTAAAAAATTAGACAAAGGGGGTGGGGGTGTGAAAACGACATAGCCAGGAAAATCTCACGAAATGGCGGAGAATGTTCCAGAGCTGCCTGACAAACTCTCTGCATTTCATTAATCACAGATGGTTCGTTGTAGTAATTGCTTTAGTGAGGCGGTCCGTGGCCCTAAAATCTCCCTACATGTACTAATCTATGGGTTCAGATAAGAATCAGTACTCCATTAACCAGAATGCTCTGCTTCACCCCGAGGCTGGATTCATTTATGACTGGCAACATGTGGCCTCCAACAAGCCAGATGATTGTGTCTTGAGTTTTTACAATGGTCATGCTGTCACAATAAAGTAACTTTGGACAAAAGAGACGTCTAAAAGAGAGCGTTAAGAGCCCCTAACCTGCGGTATCTCATGCTGTTCCCTGTCAGCTGGCCTGCCTCTCGCTGACTGCAGGCTGATCTCAGTGCGCTCTTGATTACAGAGCGGGCTGCCCCGACTCTCAGTGAAGGTCAGGTTGCTCTGAGGTGATTTCTGCTCCCTATAGGCAGTGAGGACCTGGGCTGCTGTGCGCCTGACAAGGGGGAGCACCTGGTGCGCTGCGCCTGAGGCTGCGGTCCTATAGGTAGGGGTGAGGGGAAGGAAGGGAGGGGCAGGATGGTGATCGCACATACAAAGCCATCTTGTTTTAGGCCAGGCTCAGATGGAACTGCTCTGTTGCCAAGGGTCCCGGGCTCCACATCCTGCCGCCCAGTGAAAGGCCCAGTCTTCAAACAAGTTGCATGAACAAAGACCCATACAGGCTGCGAGCTGCGCACGCACATGCATGCACCCACCCAAACACACACACAGAAAGAGTACACTGTATTTCACTATCCATATCTCCCTCCATCTCTGTCTTTACCTCCCCCCTGCCACCCTCATTCATACTCCAAGTATTTCTCAAGAGGTCATGCTTTCATACCCTAACTCACACAACAATGTAATTACGCTATTCTCTGTAAAACACACACAGACACACACAAACACACACACTCACTCCCCCTCATCGTCTCCCTGTCTCACCCTTGGGCAGTAACAGCATAATGCCTTCCAGATGTTGAGATGCTGTACTCTCCAGCCTTACCAAACTCTGGAAGTTAAGTGCCCCTCTCTCATGGCGTTAATGGTGCCCAGGAGGCCTCCGAGGGGGGAAGGGGGTCACAAGACCTTTCAAGCTCCTACTGGGTCTACAAAAAGGCCCATGCATCCTTTCCCTTTCACAAGGTAATCGCTAATCTGTCCTCTCTTTGCACTGATCAGCAGGGCTTCAAACGAAAAGCTGCATGAGGAACATGGGTGTGGTTTGAAAGACATCCTGGTAACATTTTGAGAAAAGAAGGTGGGCTCGCATACATGCAAACAAAGTCCTCTTCTGCAGCTGTCCTCTGTCCAGATGGGTAGTGTGGTGGTAATACTATTGGGTTTCATTTGTCTGCATCCTCGGGTTGGGCCTTTGGGTATCTCGTGTCAGCTGCTCCTCATCAGCCCAGGGCTTATTACAGTCCTACCGCTGTTTCCCTTCTGTCCCTTTAATGTACTTCTCAGTCTAGTGCTGTGAGCATCCAGCGTAGAAAATCAATGACCAGCCTCAAGAGCCAGCTTATGTTACTGTCTTCCCTCCTTCGCCTCCCCTTGACCCTTACTAAATGATCTTGTGTCACAGTCTCAGATTTATGTCCCATACCATGTCCCAAGCTGCGCTCTATTAATCCGTGAAAAGCCGATCATTAGGCCATATCTGTTCCTCAGTGTGGACCCTAAAGCGCCATGGGACATGGTAGAGAGCCACAGTCCCACAGGCCCTGCTTTTTAGTATGCTAATCTCTTCTTTAGAACCAGTGCTGGATCTCATCTGGCTGCTATAGGCTCTACTGCTTATTTATTCATGATGTTTTGCTAGACAACCTTGGGGTGGTTGGATAGTGAAATATTAATATCAGTGACACAGGACTGCTTCCAAAGGCGGTTGTGGAACATACTCCCGGGAAAACTGCAGAGATCAGTGAGTTTCTGTCGTATTGGCAAACTAGCAGCGTAGCAGGGCAGACTATTAGAAATATACTAGTATGGCTGGGGCAGAGGGACACTGAGCGAGACAACACAACAACATTTTGGCAGGCCAGAGGATCCGCTGGGTCCTGAGGCCATGAGTGGGGCCACGGCCTCAGCCTCAGACCCAAACCAGAGAGAGTGGGCTGGAGAGAGTAGGAAAAAGCTCCAGGCTGAGCAGCTCTGTGAGAATGTGTCCATCTGCAGCACATGTTGGAGACCGCCCAAAACAAACAAGTTAAAATTAAACCACAGAAAGACAGCCAATCTCCATGTTTAAAGTTCTTACAAACAGAGGATTACCGTGTTACCATTTCAAAGGTCTGAGAAATTGTCAATTTTGTGGTTTATCCGACCACAATACAACCAATAATCTCTGTAACAGTTACACCACTGGCTGAGGAACAGCTGGTTGCCACATAATGTAGTTATGTAGTAATGTAGCACAACTGATAACAGTTTTAAAGGGAAAGCTGAGGATTTTTATTTCAACTGAGGCATGTCTCAACAAGCAAGCCACATCCTATGATGGTCAAAAACTTTTCACAGTTTCACATACGAGTTCTTTAGAGCAGTAATACTACTCACCCTCACACATATAGAAGTAAATGAAATGGTTTGCATATACAGTACTTCTAAGAGAAATTCTTTGTAGTAGCTTTGAAACCAATGAAAAGCTTTGTTCCAAAATGAGATATCCATTTGAAAAAAGTGACATTCACCTTTGACTGCTGACATCAAAGTAAGACTCACAATTGAAAGCTATTTTATGACCAGTGCCCACATTGTACTAACATTTTTGAGGATAGAATTATCTATATTGAGTGTTGATTTTAACATGAAATAGCTATGGTTAATAAGGGCTTTTTAAGAGTGCCTTGGATTTTTTTCTTATCTTTTTTTCCTTTATCTATATTGAGTATTTTAAGTTCAAGCAACACTATCTCTGTAGATGGATATACTGTATAGTGTTCACAGGACACTGCTACCAATTTCTCAAAAACAAAAACACCGGTGTGTAAACAGAAATTGAATACATGCCTGAAAAGGGCCTTGGTAAGTGATAAGTAGGACAGGCTTCTATAATCCTGAACCTCCCTTTTAGGTCAATGGCACAGGAGATTGTTTCACAAACACCACACTGTAATGAAACCAGACTAATGTAAGTCAAACCTGAGCATGCAGTATCGTTAGAGCTAAGTGACGCCTCATGAAATTTGCCTTTGAATCACATTTCCTGCCAAATGTCCTGTTCAAAGTTCACTTGCAGCTTTTGCTGTTTGGATTCGCTGTGTTTGATGTCAAGAAGAAAAATTAACCATCTCCTTACAGTTTAGATAAAGAGAGCGTGGAGGGCTCTGACCACACACGTGATGCATTCTCTTCCCCTCCACTGATAATGATTGATTCAAGGTAAATGTGAGTAACAGGAACCCCATGTTCAAAACCAGTTGCCTCTGACCTTGCTAATTGGGTTTTCCCACGAGCTTTGTTACGGCCTCAGAGTGACTGTATGTGGTTGCTGTGGTTGCCACTGCTGAGGTTTCCCAAATCCATATTATATACAACTGGGTGCAGCAGCCCCCTTCCTCCACCAATACCAAAAGCCTTGCCTGCTTTATAATGCTCTGTGCGGCAACAGCATCCTGTTTACTGCCTTAAAGATAACGAGAAAAAGAGAGAGAGAGAGAGAGAATTCTTGATAATCTTATGACAATCTTATGCTCACTTTATGTGTTTTACTGTTTTGTTTTGGTTTGTTTTCCCTGAAATCTATTTAATGTCTTTTATTGATGATTGTTTTCATCCATTCACTTTGGCAACACATGAATGTACTAGTCATGCCAATAAAGCAAGTTGGAATTGAAATTGAAAGAGAAAGAGACAGAGAATGAGAAACCTGATCGGATTTCTACGTCGGTACAAGAAACTGTGTTGGAGGCCGGAGCCGTGGCGTTTGATTTGACACTATGCTGCTATCTAGTGGTGACTAATTATGAACCGGTGTGGCTTTACTGGTGAGACCTTGGAAAACACTGTAAAACAAAGTAAAATCAATCCCATATGAAATGTTGAAATGTTTATTATGTCTAAATGAGCTTGGACAGTCAATAAAACTTAGTATCCGTATAGTGTAAACGAAGACGTCCAGAATAATGGCTTGTGTGCTGTGATTTACAGTGGGCCAACCTCCTTGTATTCAACATGTGGGGGAGCCAGAGATCAGGGAGAATATTTATGTCTTCAGAAACATATCACTCACAAATGGTTCACGTTTCTATGCAGTGACCTCTCCAGCATCATACTGTAGTGGGTTATAAGCGATAACACAATCACATATGTTTTCCTTCCACCTGGGGATGCATTGCAATTCATGGCCAGACGCCATTATTGTGAGCTGTTGACAGGTTTGGATATCATGCAAAAGAAGCGTTTGGAGGATTTCTCCTTGGAGCAAAATCACCAAGATGATGCAGGAGAGTCTTTGTCAGTCAACTGGAAAAATATTTACAGTTTATCACTCCCAAATGCATTACATCACCTTTTATAATCCCTCCACGCAGCACATGTCCCACCCAAAAACCCACTTTTTTCACCCTCTATAAATAAATCAAATACTACAGTGAGGCTGCTGCAAGTCCAAATGATCATTGATTTAAATGCATCTTTTGTGTTTCATTATTCATTATGAAGTCACTGGTATGAAACCTAATTTGGAAAAGCTGAAAAGGCCTCCATCAGAAATCTTTGTCTTTGTCCTCTGTCTTTCACTAACCATTCCCAGATGGCGATGATGTCAAGCTTTGCGTTCCAGAGCAATGATCCTCTCTTGGGACCATCAGGCCTAGATAGGGCACAGTGGTTAGAGAGAGCCTCCTTTGACCGAAGCACCCGGGTTCAAGCCCCTTGTGTCGGCAAGCATCCGCCCTGCTGAAGTGTCCTTGAGCAAGACACTAAATCCCTACCAGCTCCAAGCACGCTGGTGTAGCTGCTCCGACACCGCTGGAAGAGAGCAAGTGAAAAAAAAGAAAGAAGAGAATTTCCTGACCGAGATTACAATAAAGTATCACATTTTTATTCTGGAGTCTGTGCAGCACCATATAAATCAAAAATCTGTCTTGTTTCATCAGGCTCAAGACTCCTACGGTTGTGATCAAGGGGCTATTTAGATGATCCTCTGCCTCCCCGGCCACCTGGGAGGTGCTGGATGAATTGGACTGTTGTCAGTAAGTCAGGGGCAAAGAGGGGCCCTCCCACATGGGAAAGGGCGGATTGTTCTTGGAGAGGCTTTCTCCTATGACTCAGCTGGACAGGAGCTGTGAGCCTCCCTTCTCGAAACAATGCAAATTACTCCGAAAGGAGGGCAAGGTCCCTCAGACAGCTGAAACCCATCAGCCATCGGCGCTACCCCCTTCCTCATTTCCAACTGAAGAGAACTGTTGCATATAAAAGGAGGTGGGAGAAGAGTATAAAGGGGGAAGGGGAAGGGTGGTTAGAAAAGACAAGACAAGAAAGGGAAAAAAGGGATTTAGGCCAACACCTGTATGTTGACTCATGCTGACACGTAGAGCACCAAATCTACTCAATGCATGCACAAAACATAGGATATAATTTCTTTGTTAAGTGCTTTAGCAAGCATTGACAGAGGGTGAAAGAGTGGAATAGACTGTAAACTAATACAATGCAATCAGCGAGTGACAGACAGAGGGGGCTGTGGGTTTGAGGAAGAGGAAGGGAATCTGCTGCATGTTGGGTCCGGTCAGCAGACAGATTACAAGGTCATCAGATAAGGAACAAGACCAGGGGAAGAGGCTACTACACGTAATCTCAGTCACTTATTACGGGACAGTGGCCATCTTTGGCACGGCTCCACTTCTGACACTGATTTTGAGAACACTCTTCCTGCCATGGCTGCCTTGTCGTCGGCTCCTTGCAGTGTCCTCATAAAGTGGATATTTCCTGTTTGTTATCTGGTTCCTGCATACACTACCTCTTCCCTGATCGCACTGAATATAGTTGATTGGCCTGGAGGGTTTCCATCGTTAACTGTTTAACCATGTGTTTCTTGCTCTGCCTTTATCTACAATGAAAGTTGATGGACTAAAAAAAAAAACTGTTTATTTTTGCTCTAAGAACTTTGAAAGGACGTGTCTGTGATTGAGGAATTGATACAACCACCCCCAACTCAGTTCAGGAAATTAACAGCTAAACCACTTAAAATATAACAGGAACAAATCCACCCATACAGAAGTTTGCAGTAAACCTCATAAAAAGTTTCCTGTTCCAGCAACCAATTTGTATTATTTCACCTTCTCTACTGAGAACAATTGCTATGCTATTATATTATGAATATATTATATGATAAAATGTAGTTTAGACTTTATATCATAGTAATGCAGTGATTATAATTTCTTCACACACAAAGGTCTTTCATGGAGAACTGACAGAATGATAAAGAAGGCGTATAGGAGAAGGTTCGCATCTGTTACACTGGAACCTCCCCAAGAGAGTTTGTATGGAAGGAGATATACAATATCCTTCCTAAAAGCACATATGTATTCCAGATTTGACCTGTGCTCAGGCTAATGATCAAGGAAAGAATGCGATCCTTGGCAGGGGAGTTTCTCTTTGTTAACACTGGGGCCTGTAAATCCTCAACACTGAGCGGGGGATTTGTGCAATATGAGGTCTGAATAGAAATCTAGGAATGTGTGTAGAACATAAATATTTGAATGTGAACACGACTGGCTTCCATTAGGACAAATACAGATTAGTTTTGGGATGCATGTCGTAGTTTTAATCTTGAATTCCTGTGAATTTCTCTGAGTCAAAATTGGCAGGGGAACTATCTTTAGCTTAATGAGTGAGATAAACCTCTTTGGAAATCAAGATGAGTAAGCTTGGGGATGTTTTTCCCAGCAGCTCGGCCAACAATTTTTACTATGTAGGAAGCAGAGTCTCATCAAAGTTTTCCTATGAGCCAGTGCATTTTTGGAAACCCTGTACACGGAGTGTGTCCAGGCACCGGGAGTGCTTCTCATGCGCGAAACGCAGAAAATGGCTCCAAAATGCCAGCAGTTGCACAAGGAATCCGCGGACACAGAGGGACCTCTGTTAGACTCATGTCTTCTCCATGATCACATTACAGTGAGCTTTGCCTCAGTTAAGTCAATGGACAACAGTCATATTGTTGTAATGCGAACGTCTCTGGGGTTATTCTCTGTATTCACAATTCTTGTTTTTCAGTGATAAATGCCCACTGAGTTTTCAACACAGATGCTGAGGGGGCGGACTGTACTCAGAGGTGTGAGAAAAGAGAATCTGGTCACCGAAAGCTGACGTGGGTTTGGCTCTGAAGTACAAGGTCACCCTATCAGTGTCCAGAGTTTGTGTATCAATCACAGCCGGCGCCCGGTGTGCACTCACTGCTTCAATACACAGCCTATCCTCAGGAGGTTTTTTCCCCTTTTCCTTCATTGTTTCTGTCTCTTTAGCCCTTTTCATTGTTTCTTTTTCATATCTAGTCTTTCGCAATAAGAAGCTGCTGCTGAAAGAGTTAGTGTCGTCTCCTGGAGCGGCTGCAGGATCCTCGCTGTATTTACTTTCCCCAGCCAGCAGGCTCATCACATTCCATTCACTTTTCCTCCCGCTCGTTGTTCTTTGTGCCCTGGCCTGTACAGTATGTGTACAAGTGTAAGTGCACTGTATGTGAGCTAAAAGGGCACATACAGCGTGTAGTAGCAGCGTCTCAGCTATGAATGAGATCAACTGAATTTTGGGGGATTTTTACGTGAATCATGTGGGAACTTACTTTCTTTTCCCCCTTTGCTTGTTTACTGTTGTATCAATTCCCTCGACTGTTTCTGTTTCTGTTTCCTTCTGAATGTCCAGGGGTTTCCATCCTTATCTGAGCTTAGTTACTTTGTTGTGTTCAGTGTTACAGCATATGGAGGACAGAATTAGAGCAACACAGAGAAGATTATAGTCATTCTGTATGTAAAGTGTAGCACAAACACTGCCATGGTAAAGGGTTTATTTTCCACCAGGGCCATCCATTGTAAAGGTGTCTGCCCTCACCATAATATCAAGGAATTATCCCTTATTTTTTCTATCAAATGAACAAATTTGTATATAGTTGGTATCTCTTTTACTGTATATAAAAATCTCAGACAGTGTAGCGTGACTCGTGAGAATAAGTTAACCAAGATTAACCACTTTCACTTTTCACATCATTAATTTTCCTGTGACAGTGCTTTCACTTGTTTAAACATCTGAGGACAGTTCACCCAAATGAGCTGGAAAATGCAAAGCTCTCTGAGGTCCCTCCCAGCGTGTCTTGAAAGGAACAGGAAGTACCCTTAAAATCAAGCTGATAACATGCAAGGATAACGTTTGGAGACTCAGGCATAAGCCTCTGAACATTTCAGTCCTGTTTGGCAGCACCGTTTGTTTAGTTTTCTGTTCCTTTGACCCTGTCGCTTGGAAACAGAGGCCCCTTGTTGGGAGATTAAACTTTGCTATTGGCAAGTGTTCGTTGGCAATTTATTGAAATTCTAATAACAATCTTCTGTGTTTGTTATGTGAGGCTGTATGAACCGCCAACAATGGGGCGAGAGTGGAGGCAAAATAGTGCCTGTTTTTACTTTCTTGTGAATAGGGAGTGTTTTAGAGACATGACTGGAATCCCAATGCTTGTTTTCTCAACACAAACCCCCTGTTGTCTTTCAGGGACTCCCTCCCTGCATATCATCTTCTATCTCCCCTTCAGCTCCCATCTGACAGATTGTTCAAATAACCTTTGACCCTAACTGGAGTAAAGACAACTTGCAGTGTGCAGCTGTTTATTCTCAGCCACCTTTGCAGCTTTCCACTGGTCTGCCTGAAGTTACCTGGAGCTCTATCAGAGGAAGTGCTAGGACAGGAAAAAACAGATTATTTTACCATTTGAGTATAACTACAAATAAACAGTTTGTGATCAATATCTCTCTGGGCTTCAGTTTTTAACAACAGCGAGAGCTCATGGAGGTCCTGATTATACTGTACACGCTCTATGTCCTCCTACAAAATGTGTGTCTCAGCCTCCAGTTTTGTTATTTATGGCTGGAGCTATTACAGTCTCCCACAGCTTCGTCACCCTAAGGTGACTTATATCATCAGCATTCCTGCATCCGCTCTATCAGAGCTCGTGTTCAGACCTTTACTCATTTCAAGTATCCATATCCTGCAGTTCTGAAAATTGAAAGTACTGGGAGAGAGAGAGAGGAAGAAAACAGGATGTTACAGCATGTTGGGAAATTTTGTGGGAATTCCAGCGTTCAGATTCGCTTCTTCCTGAAATGTAATTATGACGAGTGACACAAATTGGTTCTTAGAAACTAAGCCAACATACTTGTTTTATTAGGAAGCCCCATTAGATACCGTGGTGACAGCCGGTCTTAATGAGTCCCAACATAACACACACAAGACATAATCTCATTTCTGAATGAATGCAACCATTTCCATTCTTCTGACTGTATCAAAGCAAAACAACATCCAAAACTGACAAATAGATTGTCTAATTATCATCTGAAACCTTACTGGCTAAAGTATGAAAACCTGGCGCTGGTAGAGCAAACTATTGCTGTGCCCAAACGCGTGTGTGTGTGGGAGTAAATCTCTGCACTGGTGACCTGGAGAAATGTGGGCATAATGAAGCCTTCCAGCATGAACAGAAAAACATTTTGGGCATTTTAGGCTCAGTTCAGAAAAGGAATATGAAGCCATAACTGTCACCAAGTTTGTCGCCTCCCAGTTTTGCTTTTGTTTATGTCACTGAATTGGATAATTTTTTTTCCACTATCAAACTGATCTGCTGAGCTCTCATTAGAAAGACTGAAAGTAGCAGCTGAACATGAGTTTTAAATGTATTTCAACACTGTAAATGATGTTTAAATATGTCCTGTTTGTAACCATTTCACCTTTAGCTGCAATAGACCTGAAAGTTATGAAGAGTTTGTTTTCCACCAGTAAATCCTAAACCTCAGAATCTACCTGTACTGTAATTATTCAGAACTGCTAATAAAAGGTTTGACAGAACATTAAATTGTAATTTATAATTTAATATAACTATAATATGAAAATAATTCTAATTAGATGTAAACACAAAAAAATTGAATGCTTTATAATAAAACATGTGACTACAGTCCTATTGTCATTGTTCTAGCATGTAACCCTCTGAGTCATAAAACGCGTTTCATATCTCTGTTCCTTGACATATTCACACAAACCTCAGTCCCCCAACTGTTGCACATTGAGTGAGTGAGAGAGAGAGAGAGAGAGAGAGAGAGAGAGAGAGAGAGAGAGAGAGAGAGAGAGAGAGAGAGAGAGAGAGAGAGAGAGAGAGAGAGAGAGAGAGAGAGCGAGCATGTCTTTCACAGTGTCGGGGTATTCCAGCAGGGCATGTGTTTGCCGTTTGTCTCTCCTCTAGTTTTACTTCATCGGTTTATAACAGATCACGAGGACGCAGCGCCAAATGAGCCGCTGAGCCGAACGGACGACAGAAAATACATAAGGAATACTGTTCAAATCAAATGAGTGAAAGTACATTTCTTCCACTTGTTGTGGGTTTCCTCCTCAGTGCGACAGGTAGGCTGTTTTTTTTTGTTTATTTGCTCCTCAGCAGTTGCTTGTTTGACAATGGGGAAAAAATATACATATATCTATATCATGCCACGGTTATTTTTGTTTCTCAAAAATAATATTCTCAAAAAGTACTCTCGATAGCGGGCTTATTTTTTGAGCAAGGTAAACTATATTGGCTAGTTCCTGAAATGTTGGATTGAAACATAATATAGAAAGGGGAAGTGATAATAATAATAATTTTAAAAAAACCCCGTCGTATGAGCATCTTATTTTCCATAGCTTAGTCATCAGTAACAATGAAATAGCGGCAGGTTGAGACAGGCATTAACATACCAAGGTGCATAACCTTGTTTCAACCAGAAGAGGGCGATATCACAGTGAAAGCGATGGGCTGTCATAACTACATTATACAAACCAAGTTGTGGAAAGCTAAGAAACGTCATGTAAGGCATGTTTGGCCGCATGGAGTGGAAAAGAAACCCTACAGTGTACTATAACGTGTTTCACAGTGCCACAGCGTCGAGTTTCTTGATTTATTCCTTGGATTTGAGACATGGCAGTGGGGCTCACAAACAAGCCCCCTGCCTCTCACTGACTCTCTACCTCTCATATATATACAATGCTTGTATATATGTTGTTAATATTTTGTTAATATTTTGATATTTATGTACCTATGCACCAACCACACCAAGTCACTTTCCTTGCAAACATACTCGGCATAATAAAAGAATTCTGATTCTGATTCTGAATTCTGATTCTGAAGCGAAATTGAATTGAACTGAATGAGGCAATACATAAAATGACAATCATGTATTCTAATGCAAGAGGCAGCAGCCAACATCTCAAACAGGAATACCATACACGTTTCACAAACTAGATGTCTCAGTTTTGGGGACATATGGCTCTTTAACTTGTGTGGTTTACCTTTGTGGCTCATCTTGGTCAAGGTTCCAATATTTCTGGAGACAGAGAGAGAACTTGAGTTTGATTACATTTATATTTACAATCCTAAAATCGATAGTGTCAGAGTGTGCAGTGTACTGAAACACCATGTTTTACTGCTGTTACAGGATGGTTAGATTTTTGAGCATTCAACAATCATCCTTTTAATGCCATTTCAACCATTTACTGTAATTCTCCAATACTCCAATAGGTTTACAAAGATAATAAACAGATTATAGAGGAGGGTAAAAGAAACACAGTTTACCCACCTTTTTAGGCCGATATAAATATTTATGACCTAAATTCATTGTATATATCATAGTAAATAGTATCAAAGTGATGTAAGTTATACAAAGATATAGGGTCTTTCAAGGAACAAACATAAATTAATGCTTTACTTAAAGTATAATTGTTTTTTAATTATATTATTGTTTCCTTATGATGATCATGACTAGTTTACCCACCTTTTTATTTTACCACTACATCATTGACGATACATAAAAGACACATAAGACAAAGTGTCAGTACAAATGAAATGTTTCCCTTAAGGCAAGTGTGCAAATACTATGGATCTGCACTCCACCCTGTCCTGCAGGTTTGCATGCCTCCTGTCCTATTGAGCTGAGCCCCCCCAGTGTTGTGGTGAGATATGGAGACTACGTCTCAGTCAACTGCAGCACATCAGCCACACAGCTTGATAGCATGGGCTGGGAGGCTTCGATTGGAGGCACAGGTCTAATGGATGATGTCAACCATGCGACCTGGACTGTGGAGAACCTAACAGACTGGAACATCGGTCCCAAATGCTACATCAACCAGCAGCGACCAGAGAATCCAAGTGGGGAGCTTGATCAGTGTCTAAAGACCCTACCAGTGGTTCTTTACAGTAAGTCTTGTTTTTATCCACTTTGTACAGGACAGAACAACACTTTGGTTCTACAGCTGTTTTTCTGATAACCTCTACTTTGTCTCTAGCATTTCCAGATAGCGTCGCCTTCAGCTCCAGCGCCGGCTCTGCTGGTCTGATGATTGAGGGGGAAAGGCATATCCTCACATGTGACATCCAGCATATTGCTCCCGTTCAAAATCTCACTGTGACGTGGCACAAAGGAAATGAAACCACAATCGACAGGTTTAACAATCCCAGTAAGGAACCAGTGAATCAGTCATCTGTCCACAGCTTTACAGCTAGTAGATATGATGATGGAGTCCAGTTCAGATGTGAGGCTCATTTGGACCTGGGGCCGGAAGGACCCTCTCTTTCTGCCACTTCACAACAGTATCCTGTTACAGTTCACTGTAAGTATACCATATACATATTACTAATTTTCATGAAGGGAAGGTTTAAGTGAAATGGGCCTCAGAAAGAAAGGCATATTACTGTGTTATAGCTTATATTTGACCTTTAGAACACTTGAATAGAATGCTTGATAAGTCAGAGTTTGGATAAAAATTGTTACTCTATTTTACTATTCCATAATAAGCACTATAAGAGATATTATGTCAGCGGCAAGCCATCCATGATAATTGCATCCCATAATGGGATGTTGTTACTTTGGGGAATTGTAGTTATTTGGACCACAACTGTAATTTCTGTTGGACCACACAGCTGTAATAAGACCAAATAGTCCCATACTGGTGGCACACAAGTCTAAAAGGGGAAAGCACCATTATTTCAGCCAGTTCTCATGGATAACTGGATAATTTACATCTTAGTTGCTTTTTATTTGTTGAACTCTAGAAAGAAATATAATATGGCATACGTGGTTGTTGTATCTGCCCCCCTTTAGTTGGACCAGATATAAGCTGTTCCAATATCGAGATATTGGAAGGGGAGACCTTGGAGGGGCGATGCCCCGTGGCAGGGAATCCCTCCCCCAACATCACCTGGCTGAAAGATGGGAAGCCCACAGACCCCACAGTCTCACTGCAGAGGGACAATGCAGGGCTGTACACCATTAAAGCTGAAGGCAGAATCGTCATCGCCAAAAACATATGGGTCTCTGTGTTGTGTGAGTTTCACATTCAGTGTTTACATCAGCCAGGACCACATGACCCACAAACCCAACTCATTCAACATTACGCCATGCAGAACATGTTACAGTCCAATGTTGTTTGATGCGAGCTTGAATTCCTTGACTCCACTATATAAGCAGTCTTTTTGTTTCAGATGGACCCGAGTTAAGCTGTCCAGCCAGTTACACTGCGGTGGAGTACGCTACTCACAACTTCACCTGCACTGTTGAGGGCTATCCTCAACCTAACACCACCTTTTACAAAGACGGGGACAAGGTGGACCTTCCAGAGAAGCTAACCAGGAGTCATGCAGGACAGTACATGATCATTGCCTCAAACCAGCTCTCAAGCATCAGTCACACAGTGGATATTGATGTCTTGTGTAAGTTACTGTGATGAAGATCCCAAACGCAGATCAATAGTACGAGTGATTCTACTTTTGCTCTGACACTCACACTCTTCATATTGTTGTCTCTAGACCCGCCATCGAAGATAAATGAGCTGGAGGACACTGAAGTTGAGTTCGGCTCTACCATGTGGCTGAAGTGTTCTTCCATGGGCAACCCGCGACCTGAATATCTCTGGAGTTATTACCAGGCTGACAATGTGAAGGTGGAAACTGAAGATGGAGTGTCCCGTCTGCACATCCACGATGCCACAGCAAACAACATCGGCTCCTACACGTGTTACGCCAGGAACGAGAGGGGGATCGTCTCTCACACAGCCAGGGTCACTGTTAAAGGTAAGGTCAATATAATCAATACAACAATAATGCAATAAGCAGGCTGGTGCCAGACGATGTAAACAGATTGTCTGGCATTGGCAGCCTGCTTAACGTTTAACATTTTGTCTAATGAGAAAGGGTAGACAGTTAAGTGGGTTATAATCTGCAATATAGTCCTTAATGTGAGATAGACCTTCATTAATTCTAATTACTTAACTTGTAAGTAGGTTAATTGTATTACTTTTGTGAAATGTATCCCAGTGTATCCCAGCTACTGACTGGGATTTGTCTGTTATTTTTATAAACAGTTTACAGTAGTTTTGAAAATAGAAATCTATCTATTGAATGTTAGTTAGCTAAAGTTTGTATGTTTGTTTTGTGGCGGTCAAGCCATTTAATAAAATCTGAACACCAACCCATACAGTGTATCCTGTGACACAACTGGATAGACTATACAGTAATAGGCTTACATTTATAGACACAGGCGGTGTCTGCAGCCCAGTGTGGGGGAGGGTTGTTTCCTCTCCTGTGATGTTTAGCAGGCAGCGATACGGTGAATGGGAGCTTAGCTTAGCTTTTTCCCAAAGTCAACAAGTCTGCTGGCGCGTCCCGTGAACTTGACGCGAAGGAGGAGAAACTTTAGAGGAGCTCAGTATAACGGAAGCGACCGAAAACAAAACTCTTCTTCCAATGGAGGATTTACACTCTGTTCGTCTCCTTTCAATCATCTTGACTTTGGAGCTGCTGTCGCTTTCTAACGGGTCAGAATCAAGTAAGTTTCTGTGGCACCGCCAGACCGCGCGCTCCCTTTCCTGGCGAGATTGAAATGGCCCAGGTAGGCAGAGCGAATAGAACTAGCGCAACAACACGCCACATAAAATGTATAATGGTTTTTTTTTGCCTATTTTATATGGCCTGTTGCTGAATGATGGTGAAACCACGCAGCGGCGTTGAAACGAGAGGCGCTCCAGCCATGTGAAGTAGACTGGAGAAAGTCTTTGAAATTTATGAGACACAATCATTTTAAAGTGCTTTTTTTTAAAAAATAGAAACGAATTGTCTGGCAGTGTGAATACTAATGCAAAATCACCAAAATATTCATATAGGGGCGTATGGCGTGTCTATGGCACCCATTAGTGAGTTTATGAAGACCTTACTTAGCCTAAATGTTTTTAATCTCCTCTGGTATCACTACAATATTCCTGTATAATAGCTGTGTTATTTATATCTTTCTACTTTTTCATAACGAAATGTTTGGGAGGAGAAATAATGTTAAAAAGTTTGACAAAGACTAGTTGGCATTAAGTGCCCCCTTTCCTTGGGCGGGGGGGGGGGGGGGAGGGGGGGTATCCTTCCTGACCCTTTTCCTGTATTTTTAGTCTTCTGAGTCACAGCTTTTGTTCTACAGTCTACAGACATGTGACTTTTCACCACTTTTTCTCAGCGCTGGACTAGGAAATGTTGTGTTATGATGATAGAGATATTTGTATAATATAGAATAGGACTGTAATAACATCTCCCCCCCCCCTCGCTCTGCATGCCACAGGTGCAAAACCCGAATGCCCTATCAAGATAACTCCAGACAGGATGGTGGTACAATATCAACGCGAAAACTTGGCAACGTGCACGCCAACATCCACCATATCCAGCAACGTGAAAGAAATATACTGGCAGTTTCTACAGGGCGTCATCAACGACAGCCAGTGGTTTGATCAGAGCCATGAGGACTGGGACCCGAGGCCTGTCTGTACTGCGACATTCGAGGGAATTGGAACGTGCCAGAAACATTTGGACTTCACCATGTATAGTAAGTACTGATAACTTCCCTTTCCTTTTTTTTTGTACTTGCCCTGTCATTACATCTAAACAGATCTCTCAAAAAGGTTTTCAACTATTCTGATTTGTTTGACACTTTTTTAAAATTACCCCTCCCAAGAAACACCAGACAGTGTCTCCATCCAGTCTGTGAACCATACTGGCCTGATGGTGGCGGGGACGGAGTACCAGCTGCAGTGTGACATCATCAGCGTCGCTCCTGTGCAGAACCTCACTGTGCGGTGGTACCAAGGGAACGAAACCATCAAGAGCAAGGGTGGGCAACCTTTCTTCACATGGGCTCTAGTGACAGTCATGTTACAAAGTTACAAAGTGCTTTACCAGAATAAAACAAATGACAATAAAAGTGAAGTAAAAATGAAAGAAAAAACACACAATTTAGAAGAGCACAGCACCAAGAAGGTTTACGAAGGAAAGGCTATAAAATCTTCGAGGCTATTATAAACCAGTATGTTATCAAGAGAGATTTTAATGAAAATGCAGCACAGATAAGATAATGTTCTCATTATAAACTGTAATTCATATAAACCAGTCTATTATGAAGCAGGACATTGCCAAAGAAAGGCTTCTCCCAGACACTGGATGCGGTAGTGTAGTGTTCAGGATTAGTGTTCAGAATTGTTCAGGATAATGTGTTAATGTGTAATTGCTCACAAACTGTCCTTCACTTGGATAGGGAAGTTACTTTAAATGCTTTTTTTTTTTTGCCTTCACCCATGCCACTTGTAGTCTATACGCCTCATTGACCGGCCTGCGCGGCCTGCTGTAAAAAATATGCCAGGGAATCATCTGAATTCAGTTGAGCTTATGACCATATAAGGATGACTGTGATTGGAAGACTGTTTCAATTTCTTTCTTCAATTTTTTCTCCCGCTTTTGACCAGCAGGCACACTGCGAGTGACTGGTTGCCCACCACAGAAGAAGACAGACTGTGACAACAATGTGATCAGGACACCGGTGAATGTGTCGTCTACCATCAGTGTCACTCTGGGCAGAAATCAACATGCAGCCGAGTTCAGATGTGAGGCTCGGTTGGACCTGGGACCGCAGTCTCCTTCATCCATGAACTGCAGTCCTCTCAACATCACTGTCTATTGTGAGATCCATAGTTTTGTCTACCGTGTGTGTGTGTGTGTGTGTGTGTGTGTTGGGGGGGGACCACTGAATTTCAGCTTTGAAATATAATATTGCTGCGCCCTCGGGCAGTCGAGCCTTTACTTGTGAACCTTCACTCCTGTCTCCCATAACCAGAAACCAGAGAAGAGTATGTCCCGCCCCCTAATCTGTGGCGTCACACTGATGTACCGCTCTGAGAGAACGTATTAGAAAATATTCTGGTTTGACTAAAATAATTTTATTGGGATAAGGGAACATTTTCTGACTCAACACTTACACCGCTATGATAATACAACACTCATTTGAATGTCAAAGTTCAGATAATACTTGTATACGTTCACAAAGTCAGTCTCCCATTCATTGTGAATGGAGCAGCATCATGCTGCACATCGCTAAGACATCACTAGTTTGAGTCTTGTCTCTCTGGCTCCGGGAGAGGATTGTTTATGTTCACAAATACTGATTGAGCCAATACTTATGAATCATTGCCAGAAATGTTTATGCTTGCAAGAATGGTATACTCTTTATTTTAATGTGAGATTTGTAATATTTCAGTGTATAGCCTTCTGCCTGGGACCCAAAAAATAGTCTTACTCTGTGATCCTGGTTTGAAAATATTTGTCTTGCTCTGGGATTCAGGTTAAAGAAATGTTTTTCACTGCCCAGTCCTACAATTATGTAATTCATATCACTGGCCAAGATCAACTTGACATATTAGTACTCTTGTCATGTAGAGCCACCAGAAGTATTGTAATACATTTTGGGTCGCAGCCTTTTAATCGTTTCTGACGTCACACTGCTCTGTGCGCCCCTCTGTCTTCACAGATAAGCCCGTCATTAACGCCACGAAGCTTCCGACGAGAATACCCGTGTTCAGAGGTTATCCTGAAGAGCTTGTTTGTGAAGCCGAAGGTCACCCGCCACCGAGGATCCAGTGGTTCTACAGCTCAGAGAAAGTGGTCCGTGTGTCTGGAGGCACACTCACCGTCTCTGAAGCGGGCTTCTACACCTGCAATGCCACTAACGATGTCGCTTCCAGCTCCCTGGTGGTGGAGGTGATTCTAAAAGGTAACGGCACATTTAACCTTAAACTCCACTGTGTAGTTTTGGGAAGGAAATTTGAAACTCTGCCGAAGAGCTATAATTGCACTTTCCCCCAAAGTGCTCCATTAGGGAAAGAGGATCTCAGGAAGATGGTTTTGAAACTAATGACATCCTTCCCTACAATACAACAGAGGACATCATTTTCAAGAGTTACTGTTGGCTCAATAGCTTATTTTTGATTTCTTATGAGGTTTGAACATTTGCAAATGATTACTGCAAGTCATTTTTCCCCACAATTACATGGTGCAGCTGTAATCTGTAACCCTACGTTCAGACAAAACGCAAAAAAAAAATAATTAGAGGTGTCGCAAATACACGAATAATCAATAAAAAGAGGCAAACTGCGCGACATGGACGCAATTGCACTCTAGACGGTGCACATTTAGGCAAAGAGGCGTTTGCTTGAGTTGAAATTTTTCACTTTGAGCAAGAAATTCACCTGATGCAGTAGAGCGAAAGCCGATCAGCTTCAAGTGGGTCTCTATCCAGGCGCCTCTAAATTTATTTCCAAAATGGCCAAAGAGCTCCTTGTAGAAGTGCGTCGCTCAACGTCGTTCACATGCGGAGACAGAAACAAAAAGGAGAGGGCATGGCAGAAGGCCAGGTTCGGGTAAGTTTTGTCAAAAATGTTTAGCTACTTTTTATACATTCGTTGCTACTTTTGTATCAAGTGGTGTCATCAAACGTGATTGCATGTCGCATACCACTCATGCGAGTATATTCTGCCTTGCTTCTTGTCTGAACGTAGGGTTACATGTTAACCTCGTAAGCGGATAATTAGCAAAGTTTTCATAATCTTGATTCGCACTTCTGCCTATAGGTAGCATAGTTGCATCTCTATTGATACACTGGTAGAGTAATAACTGGAATCTTGGTTCAGATGTTGTGTCATTGCATGTCAGAGAGGGAGACTATTTGAATTTTTGCAACATTAATGGGTTGTCCGTTTGATTTTGTCTCTTTCATTACAGAGGACTACCTGCCCCTCATAGCAGGATTCGTGGCCGTCACAGTAGTGGTCATCTCCGTCATCTTCGTCTTCATCTACTCAATCTACTACAAGAACACCAAGATGCGCCGCTACAGTCTTAAAAACCCCAAACTCAACACCCAGAATGGCAACGTAGCTCACAACGGCTGGGACACACAGCTCCCCATGACCAAACTGTCTTAGCAGCGCATCTATTTCTAGTACAAAATGGAGAGCTCTGACCACTCTGAATGAGCAGCCCCGCTCCGCCACCAGAGACTACAGTGGTTAAGGGGCTGAATACCACTCCGTCAGCTGGCTGACTTTGGACTCTGGACCCTTTGGAAGTATCTCTTGCAATCCTCCCATACTTAGCACACTCTGTTATCCCCACATTTAAGGGCTGATTTATGGTTCTGCATCAAAGTGTCGCCGTAGCTACATCGTAGGTGTTTTGTGGTGCCGGCATGGGCTGCAGTGGCACCTCCCCAAGACCGCAAGAACTGCCACTGGCCCGCTTGGGTCGCTCCTCCTACCTGTAGGGTATCCGGTTGATGTCCGCCGATACTGAGGACAACTTGAAGCAGATCGAAGAGAGACTAGCTGAGGAGGTTCGGAAATATGCTCATTTGTACGTCACCTCATCCTCAAATTATGAAGATTACCTGATGTCACTGAATTCGTAGTGAGAAATAACGCAGAACCTGGGTTTCAGAGAATGAAATCGTAAACCCAATCTTTAGGTTTCAAAACGGCCCTTCAGAAACCTATGGGCGATGTCACACTCACTACCTCCATCTTTTTTTACAGTCTATGGTAGCAAAGGTGACACTTCGACTGCAAATTAGAAATCAGCCTTTAGTGCTCATATATAATCTCTGTTTTACCTTTTATTGAATAATCTGATTATGAAAGACCCCATGAATTGGTATCTTTACTTTCTGGATTCGATGCATTCCCTGTTGAAACAGGATATTGGGGTGGGACATAATGCAGCAAGGCGTCATTCAAAAGTCTAAAACAATGGAATATGAGTCAGGGAGAGAAAGGAGATTTTATCTGATGGGAGGGGTGCGGAGTGGAGGGATTTTTCAAAAAAATCTGATGGTTTTATTGGTTAGAAATTTATATTTAGGCCGACTAGTGCAGCATGAGGTCACCATTAAAGATACTGTGTTTTCCAGGAAGTAAAATTAAGTTAAGTTAATTTCATGGGGACTTGAAGTCAAATAGCTTCAGCTCATAATGTAGGCTGTCATGTATACTACTGGAGTGTAACTGTTTTCAGTGGGCAGAAAGAAGAAGAGGTGCAAGGACTGAAAGTGTAAGTCAGTGTTGTCAGAGAAAGTGGTTTGTTGTTTTTTTCATGAGCACAAAGGGAATCTAATGTACAAATGAATGTCTTTGTTGTCTTTGGTTTGACGTTTCTCGTTTTTGTGGATTCTGCTCCATCAGCCACCACACACAAACTCTGATAAATGTATGTAATTACTTTACAAACCACACATGATTTTAGCATGCAAGTGATACCCAGAGATTGTTGGTGTGGTGTTTGCAGAACTCCACTAACATGAGGTGCACTATTTCCCATTTTATCTCTTACTCGCTTCCCTTAAAGTATGACTTTGACTCTCTGAAAGAGCATGTCAGCTGCGACCCTTTTGTGGACATTGTTGCGTGCGCAGACCAAGTCCACTGAGCCTGTGATGCCTTCACTTTTCTTTGTAAGCCTATAGCCACTCTGCACTTCTTTCTGAGTTTGTGGCTCCTCTCAGTGCCTGGCCCTTTGTTGTGCCATACTGTGTCAGGCTCCTGGGTTATAGGACATGTTGTCTTCTGCCTCATTTGTATGCTTCAACTGAATGACTGATAGTCTAATGCCTATTGGAATTGTACAGGCAGATGAATATTTTATGTAAAACCTTATATTTATTTATGAAAAACGATAAAGATGGAGCAGAAATTGGACTGCATGAAGGGATGTGTGCTACTAAGGTAAAAGACTGTTTCTCTACCTTGATATTTGTTGAGGTAAATAACTGCAAATAACGGGAGGGCCAGTTGGTGTGAAAAGGTTGTGGCCTAAGTTGAGTCCTAGAGAATAAATAATTACAGGTCTTTGGAGGACAACATTATAACCCACCTGTGAATACTGCTGTAAATTTTTTGTGACTATTTGGTGTAAAACAGTATTTTAATATTAAAAAGTTGGCTTTTCCATGTTGAAATTGCTTTGTTACTGAAAACTATCCTCCAAATGTGGTTAAGGATACAAACAAGAAGATCTACCTGTGTGTAAACAAATCACAATAGAATGGCATTTTCATAAATAACTCTTATTCTTCCTTAATTTACTAATTAATACAAACATTTCCAAGTTATATTAACAGTTCCAACATCTCAAATGAATACATAGGCTGCAAGTTTAAAAAAGTATACATTTGTTTAGACTTATTGGCATGGTAGATGTCTTTGGTCACTCATGAGTGTCACAATAAAAGATATTCTCAGATTTGGGTCCGAGAGACAAAAGCAAATGGGGGTCCGTGGCTCTAATGGGTACTAAATTAGGGGTCCTTGATGTGAAAGGCCTACATCACAAGTTCCCTAACTTTTCATGTCAAGTAGATCCACATTCCTGAGCGATTGTGCTCTACAACACGAAACCGAGACGAAACAAATAAACATTATCTCTTTTGATTCCCTTCAGTCAGATAAGATTTGTCCTTCCATTCTTGGAACCACATACTTCTTTGGAAAGGTTTACAAGTTAGGAAGGTGTGGCGAGGCGGCTGCGTTCAGGGACTGTCGGAATTACGAGTTACACTTAGGTTTACACGAACGATTCCACAAATCAGTAACCGAAAACACTTCCATGGCAGTATAGTTAATAGTTAATATAGAACCTCCTTGGGCAGTATCCACGACTGGGAAATTGGAGATTTTATGACACCTAGTAGCTCTGTGTCACCTGACAAAGCGATGTTTTGTTCCGGTGTTCATTTTGTTATTAGTTCCGCCCAAAAGTAGCTTCAATGCGCAACAACTGATATTTTCTATCAGGAGTTTACGAAAAACACGTGAATGCAGCATAGGGTACTTTCAGTCCACACTTTGGAAATTTTGGGCCCAGAAGAAGAACAGCAGAGAAGAGCGACGCAGCGTGTACCAACGAGGGAAAAACTTTTGGAAATAATCCTGTTCAACGCGACCATTTTTGGATTTTTTTTTTAACCGTAAAAGTGTATATTGCGCTGATTAATTGTGGGGCAGCAATGACGTGGTTAGGCCTATTTATTTTCAGCGGAATAATGGCATGCATAGGTAAAACAATGTTTTCTGTTGTGCCAGGTGTTTTATCCAGATCACATTTAGGCTACACGGGAGACAAAATCCCAACACTGTGTCATGATATGTAGGGTTATTTCGCTGATTCACATTTAGGAAGCAAACAGGTTGGCCTACGCCCATTTCATAGAACAGGCTACCTAAAACCATGGAAGTGTAATTCATCCGGTTGTTGTTTCGTTTTGTTGTGCTTGTTAGTCTCGTTTGGGCTTTTTTGAAAGCTAAACATTTTGTATCCAGTGGTCAGACTGTTGTTTTAATCATCGCATGGTTTCTTGTTTATTTACTTGATGATGATTTACGTAACTTTTGTTTTATTTAACTTTTAAAGTTGAGATCCTTAATTCCACCTGCTTGGCAAAGAGGGCAGCAACACACAAGAAACCTACAGCCTATACTTAAAGTCAGTGGGAGAAATATTAATTTGTATCACACCAGAATAGGATTCGATTTTTATTGAAGATATTGTTTTATTACCATTTGTATCTCACTGTATTGTAGGCCGCTTCTTTGTTCACCCTGTATTGTCCTGTGCTGTGTACCTGCAGGGCCTGTGAGTGCCTCCTGTCCCATTGAGCTGAGCACCCCCAGCGTGGTGGTGAGATACGGAGGCTCCGTCTCAGTCAACTGCAGCACGTCGGCCACAGAGCATGACGGGATGGGCTGGGAGTCCACCGATGGAGCCACAGGCCTGCGGGAAAATGTGAAGTTTCTCATGTGGACAGTATCAGCTCTGAAAGACTGGACAGCAGCACCCAAATGCTTCTTTAATCCCTCTGTTGGTGAACAGTGTTTGAAAAAACTATCAGTCACCATCTACAGTGAGTAGCCCACCACTTCATTCAAAACCACAGGCGCACGTCTTATTATTTCCTGTTGCTATGAAAAGCACAAAGTGTGAAAAATAATTTGTCACCATTTAAGTTAAACTCTCTGGTGCTTCTCACCACATTCTGTTTTTTACAGAAATGCCTGACAGTGTGTCCATCTCTCCGTCGAGTCATATGGGCCCGATGGTGGAGGGCACAGAGTACCACATGCAGTGTGACATTGTTGATGTCGCTCCAGTGAAGAACCTCTCTGTGACATGGTACAAAGGAAATGACATCATCCGTACTCAGTCATATGACGGCCCGAGTAAAACTCCAGTGAATGAGTCATCTGCCCTCCAGTTCACCCCCCATAGAGATGACAACGGTGCTCAGGTCTTCTGTGAGGCACAGCTGAACCTTGGACCATCGGGACCAAATCCTCCCCCCATGATGAAATCAAAACCACATGAACTGACTGTACAGTGTGAGTTTCTAATCCCCTCTTAATATAACCATAAGAATACTCAAGTTTGTAAGAGAATATTGGGTTTCTTTTACCTTTCTCTCTGAATGTTTTTTTTTTTTTTTTAACTCCTCAGACCTTCCAACCTTCGTAAGGCCTGAAACGGAGACGCTGCACATTGCAGGTGGTGCTAAAATCATTTTAAACTGCACTGCTGTGGGAAACCCCATGCCTGTATACAGCTGGCAGTCCTCACATCCCATGGAAGAGAAGACGGAGAATCAGGCCGTTTTGGCCCCCTCCGTGCTGCTTCCAGGCACCTACAACTGCTCAGCCTCCAACGCCCTGGGCACCAGGACCAAGCAGTTCATTATCGCTGAAAGTCCAAGTAAGAAATTGTCAAGTTTTTCAGCTTGTTCTAGGCTACTTCATTATTCTCTCGCAGTGTTTATAATTCTATAATTCCTCCATGCTGTTGTTCTCCATCAGGTAGTCACCCTGGGACCACTGCTGGGATTTTAGCGACTGTGCTGTCTGTTCTTATTCTCATTTTGGCCTGTGTGGTTTATCAAAAACAGAGAAAGTCTTCTGTCGCAAGACCTTTAGAGTCTGGACAGGTGAGCTGAGAGAGAGAATGTAACAAACACTCCGCTCTCCCACAGGGAATCGAACAGCATTTTCAGCCATAGTTGGAGTGTTAGCGGCCCTGGGTGTCCTGTTCTTCGCTGCCGGTGTCGTTTTTGTAAACCGTGAAGGAACAGTCTCTACCAGAAAATGCAGCTCTCCTGGCGGAAGGACTTCCTCATCGGGGATTGTATGAAACTGACTTCTGATTTTTTTAATGCACCTCTGCATGGCTTTTGAATGACAATGGTGCCTTCTGTGGTCCTTTTTGGGATGAGGAGAAACATGCCAATTACATTTGTCTCTTGATGGCCTAGGAGCATGGTGTGTTTTCGCATACAGTACTCATGATTTTGCTTCCAGTCTTGCTTGGCCACTTTACCTTTTAAGAATGCATGATCCCAGTAACTGTCTTTTAACACTTTACTGCTTTGTACACTTGTGACACATTTTTGACAATAAGTCACTGTATACAGAGCAACCTTGTGGAAAAAGTCTTTTACTTTTTCTTACTTGAAAAACTGATGACAAATGATATGAGATGTATTGACGCAAATTGCATTATGCCTCAATGGAAACCACACAACTGTGATGAAACAGGCATTGTTGCGTTATTGCCTGTTTCCTTTTTAATGACGCATTCTGTAGTGTTGTCATGTTTCTCAGTAATCGGTTAAGGAGTTAAGGAGAACAGCACAATAACATTAATTCTGCACATAGGACCAAACTTTAAGGACATTTTCTCCTTAAAGTTTGAGCCATTCCTTTATTGTTTTTATCCAATCAGGTATCATCTGTGTGTCTATAGACATTTGCATGATAGAGCTACAATAATTACCTGAGAGGTCTGTGAGATCTTGTCAGGTGTTTCTGCTATGGGCTAAAATGCTGTTGGTGAGCTGCTTTTTTATTTTATTTTATCTTATTTTTTACATTTTGGGTATGTTAATTATAGTTTTAAGTATACATTATGCTAATTTGTTCCCATGGTATGCTTTTATATGCACTATTAACGGCTTTTGAATGTGTTGCTAAGTGTACACTACCAAAGCACTGAAAACTGTAGCCACACCTTTACTGTAAACTGGTGACAAACTGGTTTTGGTGACACATCTAGGTTTTATTACTATTAGACGGTTAGTTTCTCCTTGAAATTACCTTAATTGGAGCTGGGAAATTCCATGTTAGAAATGTGTCTGGTGTACTGGTACTGGAAAAAGTTGTTTTGTTTATTGTTGTCATTGTGAGTGAAAATTATAGAATGAGAAAAGTCATTTTTCAAGGGAAAAAAATCTCGACCTCAATATTAACAATGTATTGTATGTAAATGTAGTTTTTAAAATGCACTGATTCGTTCTTAAGCTTAAGCCAACTTCTCTGTCAATGATATCCTTAGGCAGAATACTGATTGAGGCAAAGTCAAACTAGTGTCTTTCACTGAACTATGTTTCCCTGCCACCTTTTGTCAACCCCCTGGACCTCTCTCTCCCATTCTGTCTGGCATACATTATACAGTGCTTTGACTGCCATACTAATTAGTGCAAAACAATGTGAATGTAAAGCAGAGCATTTGTTATCCTGCCTGTGTTGGCCAATATAAATCTTTTTTTTTTTCTAAAATTGTGTTCTTTATGTTTAGTCCCTGTCGTTCCCAGTGAAGGCCTCGCCAGAAAACACTGTTTGTGTATGCTCTGACTGTGTTGCTATAACAACCTGGCAGAGCGGATATTGCTCAATTTGTCTTGGAGTAAAAAAAGGTTTATTATAGGCGCACAAGCTTAACATATTTCTACAGAGAACTTGGAAAGGGGCAGCATAACCAAAAGCGAACAAGATATCTGTACATTGAGATTAGCAGCTGTGCTTTCTATAAATACACCAATAAGCATCCAATTACTTGCTCACTGGTACCTCAGTCATGGCCAGAACTGATATGCTGTGTAGCATTCTGGTCACAGTGTGAGTCCTACAGGCTACATGCTGGAGAGCTCAACAGTCCTGCCTGCTGGGACTTGACAAAGCATGGAGCTCAGAAGCTATGGGAGTCGAGCATGCAAGCAGAACTGAAAATAAGCTTTTGTTCTCATGGACTTACAGTTGGACAACAAAGCTGCAAAGATAGGCTACAATCCCTGATTTGACAACGGTAAAATGGCAGCACCTGAGGCACACATTGGAGAAATGTTAGTATTGTGTATTATTAATATTAAACACATCAAACCCCAGAATCAACAGACGTAAATGTAATGAAATGTAGTTTGGATAATAATACTGTATCTTTATAGGCAAACAAACTGACTGGGTCAAAGTGGTTTCTTTCAGCTATAAAGAAGAACTGAAAGTTTTGTGTACAGAGCTAGTTTTCTGTTTTGAACTTCATGGGGGGGGGGGGGGGGGGGTGACTGTATAGCATTATGAATATTTTTCAGATGTAGTGTAATCATTGTGCAAGTTTCTGAAATACCCTAGATGACTATGCCTTTTTTTGACCATGTTTCTGTGTTTTCCCCTCATCCTTTTTTTCCCTTTCTAACAAATAAAAATGGGTGTAGGCCTATTAGTCTTACACCCTAACAAAAAAATCACATTATTGTTCCTACACTGACTCATAGTGTTACTCATGGTGTCTGTGGTACTATGGTAGCCTATCACTGTTTTTTCTATTCCTGTGGGGGCCTTTGCTTTGGTATTTGTATATTATCCTGCAAAACATGTATTATACGATCCCTGCAGTTCTTTTCCGCAAGGGTCTGTCTTTTCCAGAGGCCTACCACCACCTGTCAAATTTCCCTCTCCCCTTTACCCCCCACCCCCAAAGTCAACCGGGATGAAGGGAGCCCTTTTGTTCCAACATAGTTCACTTCAGAGTTGCCAAGCACGGTCAAGTTGGAATTTTCTTTCTCCTTTCTCTCAATCGACGGCTCACTGGGAAAACATGGGAAACAACTTTCTGAAATGGATTATAGCGCTTTGCCAGTTTTACTCGGGTAAGATGCAATAGGCAGCATGTTTTTTTTAACTTGTTGGAATCGTTGATGCTGTTTGGTGCAATAGCCTACTTATGATGGTGCATATCGACAGTGATGTAGGTAAATGAAAAGGTGGGTAAACCTCCAGTCGGTGATCATTAGGGCATCACAACCACCAATATAAGGAAAAATCAATTACACATTACATTTATGCCTTTCCCTTAGATTCTATCCTTGTATAATTACACCATTGTGTTACTCTTTAGTTATGTAGTACGATGTGCATTATGAATAGCCTATATGTCATAAATAGACCTATATGTCAGGCTAAAAGGTGGCTAAACTTTATTCCGCAAATAAAATTGTGGCTAAACTGCGTTTAGATGAGTTTATGCTCCACCACATCCCGCATAACCCGCACGGGGTGCCCTTTCCTGTGTTTTCGTTCTGGCAAGCAAGGTGAGCGCAACTATTTGAAGGGTCACGTTGCGCTAATCGTTAATCAGCTGTCAGTCATACAAAAGGAGGATCAATAGGTTAGCCTGCCTCCCCTGAGTTTGGCTTAGGCTACTCACGTTTGTGTCATGTCCCTCAGTTGCCACTGAAATAATAATAAACTATAGGCTATGCACAGCCGTGTTTTGCATTCCTTAATTGACATTGTAGCCCATTCTACATTGTGTGTGTGCGTCCCTTATGAAAAACAACTGAGACCCTATAACCCAATCCTATTATAAATTTAACAAATATCACAGCAAAATGAGGCAAACTATATACAGTTCCTGTAGGAATATGATGATATGATGCCATAGGAGAAAAAATATCAATAAGTCTGGCTTTTAACTCACTATTTAGTCCTAGGAGTATTATAGGAATATTACTCTTTAGTGTGTGTTGTAGCAGGGTTACACAATAGGTATAGCCTGCATGGCTTGTATAAATGAAAATGCTGTCATGGAGGACGGTGATGACACTGATGATAATGATGATGATGATGATGATGCCTATGTCTCAGTGTCAGCTGAAGGTTGCTCCTTAGTGCTCAAGCCCTCCAGGGTTGTGGTGGGATTCGGGGAGCCGGTGTCAGTCAGCTGTGAAGCAGCTCGCCCAGTGCGTGTTCTGGGCTGGGAGTCCGCCATCGGTGCAGCACACACCCAGCAGGACCTGTCTGTCCAGTGGAAGGTAGACAGTCTCATTGACTGGATAGAGGAGCCCATCTGTTACGGAGTGTTTTTCACTGCCCCGAGACAGTGCGAGGAGAAACTCAACCTCGTCCTCTACAGTGAGTCAACCTCCTGTTTTAATGCCTGGTGTAGAAACGGATCACCATTGATGAAATTTGTTACACATCACCGCTGTGTATTTTCATTTAGAAACCCCAGACAGCGTCTCCATCGTCTCTGTGAACCACACTGGTCCGATGGTGGAAGGAAAGGAGTACCAGCTGCTGTGCGAGGTCCAGAACATCGCTCCTGTCCAGTACCTCACACTGCGGTGGTACAGAGGGCAGACTGAGGTTTATAACCACTCCTTCTCCGAGCTCACACCTTCCTCACCTGTCCAAGTGTCCTCTATTCTCATGATCACTCCGACCAAAGCCGACAACGGGGTGCAGTACAGATGTGTAGCAGAGCTGGACCTCGGACCGGAGGGACCACACCCTCCTCCAGCTGTGAACTCGGAGCCTCTTAATGCCTCTGTATACTGTGAGTCACTGACATTCAACAAGTCTCAGAGCCGGTCCCCCTCCTAAAAGAGTGTAGTTTTAAACCAGTACTTTCATCCAAGCAATCTGATTGACCAAATGTATGTTTACCACTTGGAAGAAAACTTCTCATGCATTGGTAACTGCTTTATTAAAAGTCCCTTGAGGACGTTCTTTCTTGTGATTATGGATACAACAGTGAAGCAATAATCTTTACACATATTCACAGTAACAAACAACCCCTGTTATCTTCTCCCTAGATCCCCCAGCTTTCCTCAGTCCTGAACCAGAAATGTTGGACCTTATAGTGGGTGCTGAACTCACCTTAAACTGCACCGCCGCAGGACACCCAACACCTGTGTACACCTGGCAGTCCTCACATCCCATACAGGAGAAGATGGAGGACGAAGCTGTTCTCTCCTCCTCCTCGCTGCTCCCAGGAACCTACACCTGCACTGCCTCCAATAAGCTTGGCAAGAAGAGCAAGCAGTTCACCATCAAGGCAAAGTCCAAAGGTAGGAGGGGGGGAGGGACTTTGAAGTGCATTTTTGTACAAGTTATTACCATACATTGTGTACTAATGTGCCTACATCTTCTGTTGTCTTTACTCAGGTGTTTAAAAAAAGGAATCTTATGATAACATCAGACGACCACATAAGGAAATATAAGGAGAATTCAGCTGAAGGGGATTTTAGCCTGTTTGAGGACGGAGATGATAAAGCAATCATGGCTCAACAGATATTTAAGAAGATCCTGTTTCTCACCCAGAATGAGACCTCATGAAGAAAATGACCTGAATAGACTCATTAGTGATTGGTAATTGATTGTCATTTGGGTATTTTAACATGAGTGTATTCTGTGAACTAGTTTGCTGGTTTAGGATAGGATATAGCCCAGCTCACACGTTTGCCTTCGCCAGACGATATCCTGTTTGGAGAAATCTTGCTAATTTATATTGTCTTTTGTTAAGACTCATTTGGCATATTAATGTAATTCAGTCACCTTATAAGATTACAAATGTGTACACTTAATGTAGTAATAATAATTACATTACAATTAATGATTGCTGTTGGACTATTAATACTGGAACATTAATATTGAATAATTGCAGAATGTTATTAATGTTACAAATATCCTGGCATAGATAGGCCTAAAGTTCAAAACTGATGTTAAATGTCAACAGACCATCATTGTAAATACAAACTGTTTCTTAATTTGCTTATCTGTATGAATAAAAGTTACATTAAGAACGGTATCATTATTATGATGTTCTTGTTGGACATGGCTGCCACTACTTTCCTGTTCTCACATTTCAAGTGACAATAAAAAGTAGGCTACACAAACAGATCAATGCTAAAACTTTGGTTACACTGTAAACATGCTAGATCAGTCTCTCATCATGCTATGCACGTACACATATCTTTTGGTTTGAAAACTGCGTCAACATTTACAAACATTTCCTGTTTAAAGCAACTCTTATCTCCTTTCCGTTTGTGCTGACTATTCTTTTTTACAGCAGAAGAAAGTGGAGTTTGTTCGGCACTTAGCACTTTTGCTTTCCACTCTTTGTCCTACTAGCCTGAAAGACCAGCAGATGTCGCTGTCGCGCAAGTTCTTTTGCAATTTGTACCGATGATCTCATTGGCTCTCTACGGCGTCACGTGATCAAAACATCTCCTTGTAGCAGGAAGTGCCAACTTTTGTTATTAGCTTAGCAGCAAACTCGGACAAAGGTAGGACTCGAGGTCGAGTCCTTTTGTTTTGCAGACGTGTATTATTCGTTAAAGTGTATTATCCTTTATGAATGAAAATACGTTTATTTAAAAACATAACAAACTATACAACAAATATTGTAACAGTGCAGTATCGTTTGTGAATCATACAGTACGTAACATGCATTTGCCTCAGTATTTACTGCAACCATCAAAAATAGTGATTGTAGTATGTCCGCTCTCTTCCAGGCATGCCACCAAAAGACCCGTGTCAAAAGCAAGCATGCGCAATTCAGAAGTGTTTACAAGGTACACAAAGTTGTCACCTGTAGATGTTATTTTATTTTGCTAAAAGCTAAAGCCAAATTAAGTTTTCCTCGCTTGCTTTCCCCTCCAACAGCTAACAAATACATGGAGAGCCAGTGTGAGGATGTGATCAGGGAGATGCGGCGATGCTGCGAGGCGCAGGCTGCTGGGAGCTCCGTCTGCTGCTCGGGTTTCTTCAGGGAACAGAAGCCCGCAGAGGACAGAAACACCACATAGCTCCATGTGTGATGAGATCATATGTTTGATGTGAATCATGAAACAATATTAGTTTAATAATATATAACATTGTATCAATGTTGTATCGAATATGAAATCTCACGTGTATCCCTGTGTTAGTAAACTGCAATCGGTGGAGTTATTTGTTTTTATTTGTTTTGTTTGTTCCATAATTTGCTAACCCATTTCTGCCACGGTTAAAAAAAATCATCATATGAGATTTAAGTATCTCATAATTATGACTATCTCACAGTTACGAGATAAGTCATACTGATGAGAAAGTTTCTCACAATTATGAGATAGGCCTACTAAGTCAGGCCTACTAAGCCATAGCCTAATTACTCTCATGCTATCTCATATGATAGGCTACTAACTCATATTTATCAGATATCTCATAATTATGAGAAACCTCGTCAATATGACTTAGTATATCGTAATTATGAGATGCTAAGTCATATTTATGACATACCATCTCATAATTATTAGATAGTTCATCACTAGTTTAAATACACTGATTCGGGCTAGCTGCTCCTAAATAAACTAAATATAGTGTTAATTTAGGACAACAAAGTCAAGCAAGTTGCAAAGATCTTGGACATTCCAGTTTTTCAGGGATCTGGTTTGCATAAGATTATTTAAGTGACGCTGGTGTCACTGGGCACGTGGGGTGCAGTTTGTCAGGACAGAGGTCAAAATATAGCAGGGTTTTATTTTACATGCAAAGATCAACTGACTGGAAAGCCATTGTACAGTAAATAAAGCATTACATTTTGAAATTCATCAGATTCATCAAATTCATAAAGATACATCCTAAGTCACCAGGCGATATGTTGATATGATTTTAATACTGTTGAGGCTATTGTCGATGGAGAAATTGGTAATTCTCCCTCTTCAACAATGAATTTCTCTGTAGCATTTTTTGAACGTCTACAAAGAAGCCCTTACTCTGAGAGACTGACGTCTTCATTTAGCCAACTAAGCCCTATCCAAGAGAATAAGAAAAATACACCACCAAACAACAAAATAGACCCAGCAATGCAAGGTACATCACCCACAGCTCTTTGTTTTTTATTTTTTAAACAATGTTAAAGTGTTTTAGGGTGGAATTTTCCTTTAAGGTGAGCTCTCTCCTCTTACCCACCATAGCCTCTTCATTGCTTTAGCATCTAAACAACAATAGCCTACCAATATTGACAAATAATAAATAAATCCCTTCCCAAACCACCTCACATCACATCAGAGTTCCTCAATTATGTCATCCTCTTCTTCATCTAAAGAGCAAATAATAGAATATTAGAATAAACGAGGAGAAAATAATGCACCTTCTGAGTTAGTAACTGGATGAAAGGAAAATGTAGTGGTGAAGACAACATGGAAGCATTTTGAGATCCTGGCGCCGTACGTCAATGCGACAAGGATTACGTGGTGACGTCAAAGCGGAAATGTGAAGCAATTCTTTCTAGAATTTGTAGCAGCCTGTAGCTAGCTGATGCCAGATAGGCTTACCTGAATTAGTCTTGGCAAAATACTGGTATCCACTTTACTGAAATCAAAACACCTTTCAGAACGTCTTTAACGTCTCTAACGCCGTATACATTTTCACTCAATATTTGTGTAAGCTGCGTTTAGCCCAGTAACTCAGCCTTTTGAATAATCTTGCAAGCTAACGTTGTCTACGTTAGCATCTTGCTAGCATAATGTCTAGAATAGACTACAGCGTGTGGGACCACATTGAGGTCTCAGATGATGAAGACGACACCCACCCAAACATCGACACACCCAGCCTCTTCAGATGGAGACACCAGGTACTGTACTGAGACACGGAGCAGCTCTATAAAGTTGTGTTGCAGTGATTATTTCTGTTTAGAAAAGGGTGCACGATACACAGTCAGTTAGCAGGCTAACGTTTGCTAACGTTACAGATAACCAGTTCCAATCGTATACTATTATATAGAATTGGAACTGATTACATGCAATTATATAATATGATTTAGTATATTAATTATTAGGATTTTCAAGCTATATATAGTAATTAGCCAGACACACAGAGGAAAGGAAGTAGTAATAGTGTATCAACAAGCTAGAAGATGTGTTGGACACACAGTACTTGTTCAGACCTGTAACTCTGGTTTTGACTCAATGTCTTATCTGCTGATTTTTCATCCTTAAGGCACGCGTGGAGCGAATGGAAGACTTTCAGAAAAGGGGAGAAGACTTGGAGAAGGCAGTTGTTGAGTCCAAGCGTAAGCTGGCAGATGCACAGAAGAAAACACGAGAACTGGCCAATTCAGCAACGGATGACGCCAAAGCAGAGCTGAGCAAGGCCCAGGCTGAGGAGAAGAAACTGAAAAAAGAAGAACGAGATTGTGAGAAGAAACTGGACGAGCACCGGCGGGATGAGAAGAAGATGCCGTGGAACGTGGACACGCTCAGCAAGGAGGGCTTCAGCAAGGTGAAACGAGTTTGGGAAAGTTCTGGCTGCTGGAGACCCCTAGTTTCTGTAGCCCCATTCTCTTTCTCTTTTTGTTCGGCGGAGAATGACACATCATACTGCAAAGTCTGGCAGTTTAATGTTGCCTTGCTTATTGGTAAACATGCCTAATAAAACATGATTTAAGACCTTTTCCAAATTGGCGTACACATGATTCACCAAGCAGCACTTATTTCAACCAAAGTTGTAAGATTTACAGTACTCACTAACGGCCCACAGTGTATTTCGGTGGAAGATTGTAAGAATACAATAACAATACAGTAGTAACAGGCAAACAGGCAGGCTAATTTCATTGAGGTAAGTGCTCCTTGGTTGATAATATGCACGTTAAAATTACCAGTGGATCCTAACAGTTGGAAAAAGGTTGTGTCATAAGTGATGCCAATAAGCAAGGTAACAACAAACTGTCAATGGATGAAGTGAACAACAGATATCAGGGCTGTAGATGGTTTCTGGTGACAACTTTCTGTTACTGTGTCTCTTCCATAGAGCGTTGTTAATGTCAAGCCAGACCCCAGCGAAGAGACTGAGGAGGAGAAAGAGCAAAAGCATAAAACCTTTGTGGAGAAGTATGAGAAGGAGATCAAACATTTTGGTAAGAATCACTGCCATTTGTTGGCGTCGCACAATTCTTCGCTACATCTCAGAGCCATTCTTGAATGCATGTTACAGAGTTTTAGTAGTTGAGGGTAGTGAGGGTCCTTCAGTGTCATCTTTGCTGCAGGCATGATGCGACGTTGGGATGACAGCCAGAAGTACCTCTCTGACAACCCTCATCTAGTATGTGAGGAGACTGCCAACTACCTGGTCATCATGTGCATTGACCTTGAAGTTGAGGAGGTAAAAGCTACAAAAATGTTTCTTCCTCACTGTTTTATAATCAAAGCACTCATGTTTTAGGCATTGCAAGCGTTTTAGGATGCAAATAATGTTGAAGGTAGTTTATAGTATGTAGCTCAGGGATTCCCCTCACTTCCCTTAACCTGCTGACATTACCTTTGCACAGCCATTATATCCATTACATTACATATTTCACTATAAAGACTGTTCTAAAAATGCTTTGTTTACTTCTTTTATAGAAACACGCACTGATGGAGCAAGTGGCTCATCAGACCATAGTCATGCAGTTCATTCTGGAGCTGGCAAAAAGCCTCAAGGTGGACCCCCGTGGGTGCTTTCGTCAATTCTTCGCCAAGATTAAGGTGATCATGTGTGACTTGGGTGCTACATCATCGAAGAAAACTTGATTTATTGAAGAAATTAGAGTGGTTGACTGGACACCACACTGTCAAAGAGGGCACGTTCACATGCACGAAGTACACTCGTACATCAGGGATTGGAGAATTGTATGTGTTCTTCTGCTGTACTTCTAAAGCCCTGAACTAATATTTACCATGTTGATTGTTTTTTAACTCACAATTTCATGGTCGCTACCTAACCAAGTGATGTGTCTCCCTGCAGACGGCAGACCAGCAGTACCAGGATGCTTTCAATGATGAGCTGGATTCATTCAAGGAGCGAGTTCGCGGCAGGGCTAAGATCCGCATGGAAAAGGCCATGAAGGAGTATGAGGAGGAGGAGCGACAAAAGCGCCTGGGACCTGGAGGGCTCGATCCTGTTGATGTGTATGAGTCCCTGCCAGTCGTAAGTCCTTGCTTTTAAATTGCCCCAGAATCTTCCCTTTTTGTTCTACTGTCAAATTTAAATGGCTCAACTGAGTATGTTCTCGATTGCAGGAGATGCAGAAATGCTTTGATGACAAGGACATCCAAATGTTACAGGATGTTATTAGCAAAATGGACCCGACGGTAGGTTGGAAACAGTTGCTTTGTTAAAGTCTGGGGTTTTGTTAAGGATTAATTTTGTTTTATGCATGATACAGCCGGTTGGGAATCCTATCACAGTTGTATAAATACATGGCGATAAGATTTATACATGCATTTTTGCGATGTCCTATTTTGGCTCGGTTAATAAATGTGATTGTTCTGTACTCTTCAGGAGGCAAAGGCCCACATGAAGAGATGCATAGAGTCGGGGCTCTGGGTCCCCAACTCCAGGACAGACGACGGGGACGACAAAGAGGAAGATGCGACCTATGAGGAGCTGAAACAGGAGGTGAAACAGGAGGTGGAAGAAAATAAGAAGGAATGACCAACGCTGATTTTATGATATGACTGTTTTCGCAAAATGTACTCGCCCACTGTATTGCTACTCCCCTATGTGTATGACTAGTTTGTTGCCCGAGTCTTGGAACAATGACACAACTGCTCAAAGATATTTAGCTCTGAGTTTAGGGATTTGTCATAGTGTTCACCAAACCGCACAGCAATCATGCATCAGTATCACCTGCTTGGAAATTAATTTGCCTTTGGTGTTTCTTAAACCTTTTTTTTGTTTGGACATCAGTAAAGCTGTATTCTTACATTTATGCTTATACTTTTGTCTCTTTGTCTTTGTGTGTGTGTGTGTGTGTGTGTGTGTGTGTGTGTCTAAGCCAGTATGTAACTGATTTGTGTGGTTGTGCAGTTAAGGAAAATCACTTCTATATGTTTTATAATGTCCAATTCTTGACTTTGTTGGGATGTGCACATTTAAGGCATGAGTGAATCACGTATTAGATGATTCGTTCGTAGAATTGACGATTCAAGCTAACTAGAGGTTGACACAAATATTTCTCAATTTCCCAAGAAAGGCGAAGTTGTTGCAATTATGTCTGAGAACTCAACCAGCAGGTGTCCTGCTTTTCATATCATAAACCTATAGGACTAAAATGGCAGCCTTTACATGAGAGTATTATGTATTAATAAGATTAGTATTTGTATTTGTCACTGCCTTAAATATAGGGCAACAGTGCATATGCATATTTTTTTCATATGCATGTTATTTACAAATGAAATTAGTTTGGTCTGATCAGTGAACTGGTGGTAAATAAAAAGGTGGAGTCGGTGAACATCACAAGGCAAATAACCACCAATAGTAAAAATGTAGCCTCTATTTTCAGTTATTACAGTTATTACATTTTTTTCCCTTAGAAGACACTTATCCTCATATATAAGTTTGTTGCGACTTACTATGATGTATATGAACTTATTTCTCAAAGCTTTATGTCAGCCCAGAGAGGTGGCTGAACTGGATTTGGGTGTGTTTATCCTGTACTAACGTCCATGAAGGGGAGGGCGTGGCTCCAGACTGGTTTCGAGAAGCAACCTTGTCGTCACGCAGTAGTTCGTGAGAATCCATGACAGCAGGCGAGGGGGGAAATACGCTCACAAGATAATGAAGACTGAATGTAATTTCTGCTGACCGTGTTAGGCTTTACATCACATCTTTAAAAGCTCGTCGTTAAATGGTAAGATACTTGATGTTCACCGATACACATTTAAAATTTAGAAATAGCAATGTTGTTTACTTTCTGTATTGTGGCATCGGGTCGACTGCTGTAAAGTAAAGGAGGTCCCATCATGTTTTTGGGCCATTCGATGACGCAGCAAGTGTGTGTGTGATATAAATTTGTAGGCATATTGTAATGATAACGTCGTTTTGCTGCTGCGCCGTAAGCTACTGCTATTGTGTTTACCCATAATGTAAACAATAAACAGGCAGCAATCCGGAAGGCCTTTTGACAAATTGATCCGATTGACCGGGCCAGCACTTTCTTCCTGCTAGTTATTTTAAACATGTTTTATTTTTTACAGTTTATTAACCGGACACTTTCTTTCGTTTTCTAAACTGTGTAAAAAATATAAATAAATAAATCAGCAGGAGCTTAATGGATCTTCAATAAACGCATGGAGTGGAGATATAGGTAGCTTTAAAAATGTTGTCACGTGTGTGTCTGTAGGCCTGCATGTGTTTATTAATTTTTTTTTCACAACAGCTATCTAACTGAACAGCCATAGGCCTACTGCAGGTACATTACATGACTTTGTGTGTGTGTGTGTGTGTGTGTGTGTCAGTGATTCAGTTGCCCCTAGCATGTCTGTCAGGGGGCTTTCCAAGAGAGCAAGGCCCGGGGCTTGTCCTGGTCTGTGTGAGCCTCCTCAGGGCCAGGGCATCCATGTCTGCCTCTTCTGGACAAAGGAAGGGGATCGTTATCTGTCCCACACAGCCGGACTGGTCACAGCAGAGGGGCTGTGCGTCTCTGCCGCAGAGGCTGTAGGTGAGACTGACGGCCTTCACTCCACACATCAAGACACATCCAGAAAAATGCTGTTTGGCTGGTGGTTGGTATTTTATTTTGGCACTGAGAGACGTGTAACCTCAGTATTTCCTCTACTCCCAGGGATCACACCTCTTTGCCACGCATTGTTTGGTCTTTACGAGCCAGAGTCCCACTGCTGGTTCAGCCCAAACCACATTTTCAATCCAGAGGAGAAGTCCTGCCTCGTACTTCACTACCGTATGAGGTTAGTCAGCATTTCTGTCACACACTGAGCATATTCACTTACAGTGAGCTCCAGGAACGTCCAATAACTGTTTCCTCATACCCAGGTTTTACTTCCGGAATTGGCACGGGCTAAATGAGAAGGAGTCAGCTGTATCCCGCTATGCCCTGCGTTCTGGGACAGAGCAGGGGGGATCCCCTCTGCTGGAAATGACCTCCTTGGAATACTTATTCGCCCAGGTGTGTGTTTTAGTGTGGTATCCGTGGCTTACTGTGTATTTATCGTATTCATGTTATTTGTGTGATGTAAAATCCTTGCCTTTTGTGTCCCCAATAGGCAAAATATGATTTTGTGAACGATATAGTGCCGTTGGAGGAGGTACAGTCGGAGGAGGAGCTCAGTCGCTTCAAGAATGAGAGCTTGGGGATGGCTGTGCTTCACCTCTCACACCAGGCCATGCAGACAGGCTGTACCTTACAAGAAGTTGCCAAAAAAGTCAGGTAATTAGTTGCTGAAGAGTGAAGATGGTTTGGCTTTGGTATCTGTCATTCAAGCTGTCACTTGTATCTTCTGTACACGTGCCATTGTGAATAGTTTGCAATGCACATCCCGTCCAACCTGTATATCTGCCTAAAAGATTTCAGTTTCATTTTCTGTATTATTTTCAATATGTTCAGTTGTTGTAATTATTTGTGTCATTATCTTCATAATATTCTATTTGTCTTATTCTTATCTATATCCTATTTTCTGCTGCTGTGACAACCCAGTTTGCCCTCGGGGATCATTAAAGCTTCATCTAATCTAATTTAACCGCTGGTTGCCGATAAAATGCCGATCTCTCTTCACAGCTTCCTGCGCTGCATCCCAAGGTCTTTCTCCAAGCACATAGGCAAGGACAACTTCCTGACGAAGATCAGGATCCGGCGGGTGTTTGCAGACTTTGTGCGTACCTTCCAGCAGCACACGGTGGATAAGGGGCGTCTGGGCTCCCAGGAGGTCATGTATAAATATGTCTCTACACTCGAGCACCTGGCACCCCGCTTTGGCATAGAGATCTTCCCTGTGTCCCACCTGGAGCTGAGGGAGGACGGGGACGGGAGCAGCTCTTATCTTAACAACACTCACGCCCACGGGGTCTCTGAAGACAACTTTACAGCTCCGGCCACACACGAAATACTGGTGTCCGGCACCAAGGGGATCCAGTGGAGGAAAGTGTCCGGGCAAAAGGTACGTCCAGACACAATTATGTGCCTCTAATGTCCTCATTCTGTGGTGCGTTGCGTTTTCTGCTGGTGTGCTCTTGGCAGATTCAGTGTCTCTTTCCCTAGGCTCAGGCAAACAGTTATTACAGGAATGATTACATGGGTTACATGAGGAAAACAAAGAAGCAGCCCAGCCAGCCAAATGCCAACACACCCAATAAATGGACCTCATTCTGTGACTTCCCTGAAATATCGCACATAGCCATCAACGGAGCTAATGTGTGCATTAGCACGCAGGACAACCACTCAATGGTGAGAGCACTTTCAATTTTCTGTTTCAAAGGCTGTAATGCATTAATTTAATTGGTAAATGTTGGTTGGTTGTAAATGCATTCATTTAATTGATATACTGTGTATTGGTCGTTGTACTCATCAGAATGCTAGTTCCTTAAAGTATCTGAATGTGCAGTATGCATGTATGCCAAGGTCCACACATTTTATTTTCTGCAGTTTTATATGTTTGTGTGTGAGAGCTTTGGGTTTTGGTATGCTCTCTGAATTTTTATATGAATTTCTACATAGCTCTGATGGTAATCTGGTGGTGTTTCTGTATGTGTATGTAGGAGGTTCAGATGAACTCCAGCCGGGAGGCCCGTTCCTTCATCTCCCTGCTAGATGGATACTTCCGGCTGACTGCAGACGCCCACCACTATCTCTGTCATGAGGTGGCTCCTCCAAGGGTAGTGCTGAGTGCAACAAATGGACTGCATGGGCCTATGCAGTGAGTTTCTCCCTTACACACACACACACACACACGCGTACTTACAAACAAACACAGGCTGTAACGACACGCACGGTGCGTTATATCACAACTCTGGTGTTTTTCCAGCAATGACTTTGTGCTGCTGAGGCTGAAAAAGGAGGCAGCAGAGGAGGGAGCTTTCCTCGTACGGTGGAGTGCTCTCGACTATCACCGCATCATACTAGCTGTCCTGAACAGAAATCAGGTGACACCCGCACTCATTTCTGAGAATTACTGCGGTACAGTGGTGGTGAGAAATTTCAGCTATGCATACCTGTGTGTGTGTGTGTGTGTTTGTGTGTGTGTTTGTGTGTGTGTTTGTGTGTGTGTGTGTGTGTGTGTGTGTGTGCGCGCGCTTGCGGCCCACAGAACGGATTGACGCCGAGCCACAAGCAGTTTCGGATTCTGCATAAGGATTCGATGTTCTGTCTGGAAGGCTGGGATCGAGAATTCTCCAGTGTGAAGGAGCTCACCGACAGCCTCAAGACCTTTGTGCTCAGGTCTGGCACAGACAGCTTCACTGTCAAGAAATGCTGTCTACCCAGACCGGCAGGTTTGTGCATATGTGAATTCAAGTCCAAGTTTGTTTATTTATATTTAGTTTAGTTATATTTATCTACAACAATCCACCATAGAACAGAAAGATATATGAAACAGAAAGAGATATGACAAACTTCAGGAATGGCAAGACACACAAAAACAGATTATAGCAAGACATGACAGCCTACCTATTCCTACATAGCCTAACCTACCCTGGCACCACCAGCCTTAGACAATGCATACAAGGAAAAACTCCCATGAAAAAAAACCTTATATAACACGACGGTCTATTTCTATCTCGGTGCTAGTCATGTGTTGCTGCTTCCTCCCAAAATTCATCCAGTGTATTTTCAGGTTCCTCTGTGATATTTATGTGTATGTGTATATATGTCTGTGTGTGATGCAGAGCTATCCAACCTGCTAGTGACGAGGCAAGGTGCAGAACGCCACATTCACCCTGACTCTCTGACCCTGAACCTGACCCAGCTGCGCTTCCATCAGATCAAAGACAAAGAGATCGTGCAGGTGATGAGACCCGCTCGCCGCCTCCGTATGAGCATCTGTTTCACCCGACCAGCTCTGTGTTCTGGGTGCTGTGACTGACCGGGTGGCATTGTGTTTGTGAGCAGGAACAGCACTTGGGCCGTGGGACCAGGACCAACATCTACTCGGGGCGTCTGCTGGGCGGAGGAGAGAACGAAGAGGAGGACGAGTTCAACAACAACCTCGCTGACCGCAAAGGGATCCGAGTGGTTCTCAAGATCCTAGACCAAAGCCATAAAGATATTGCATTAGTAAGCAGACATTAGTAGAGCCATATGATCTTCTGCTCAGCGTCTGATAATAATGTTAGCCGACTTGCGCAAATGAGTAACTGTGGCAGTTTATTGGATATGAACATGGATTTTATGTGTGGATGACTAGTACTATCCTATCTCTTTATGTATTTGCGGTTTGCCCTTTCACTAATCCTTCCTCCTTCTTTCTCACAGGCATTTTTTGAGACGGCAAGTCTCATGAGTCAGGTATCCCACAGTCACTTGGTGTTTGTGCATGGCGTTTCTGTCAAAGGATCTGAAAGTAAGAGCAATAACGCTATTCAAATTCATTACCTCGCTTCTACTTCTAGGTGTGACTTCCTCGTTTGCTACTTCCCCATCACACATAGGAACAGTGTTTATAGTTGAATTTATCTGATCCTTCTCCCAACTGAAACGCAAACCAAATACACAACCACACTTGTAGCTAATCCCTTTGTTTTTAAAAGAGTTTTCTGTTTTGCATATGATGCCAGAGGTTGAGCCTCCCTCTCAAACAGTTTCTGTCTTTGACTTCTTCACAGACATCATGGTAGAGGAGTTTGTGGAGTTTGGGCCTTTGGATGTTTTCCTCCGCAAAGAAAAGGCATCGGTGACTCCTCAGTGGAAATTCATTGTTGCAAAACAACTTGCCAGTGCCCTCAGTTATCTTGTGAGTTGACCCTCCTCTGTATTCTTTGTACACCATAGATTATGCAAATATAGGGCAGTTAAACTCTAGATATTCTGCTGCTTTGACCACCAGATATTCCGCTGCTTTGACCACCAACACCACCAGATTCAAATTTATTCATCTCCATCTTTAGCTTTTGTGTGTTCAGGATGTGATGAAAACAAACAGAAACATTCCAGTTTCTTCTAAGTTGTTCTAACTATGTTCTAACTGAATGATCACAACTAAGATAAAGTGTTGCAAGTGAACTTCTGGGCCCTCCATCTTGATCTTGCACAGCACAACCATCTTGACAATCTTGTGGTTGCGTTATGCACAGATGGCTGTTGACGTATCATAGGCCCAAATAAGTGGACCTAAGTCTACCGTTGTCTTTATGTGCTGGTGTCTCACACCTGTTGTGTCAATTTGCCGTTGCTTCTGGATTCTTGTAATTACCCTAGAAATCTTCTACTCTGGTTTTTGATCATTTGTGTTTAATATTAGCTGGTGTTGCCATTATTTTAATCACAAACTGCATTCCGGATACTTAATGCCAGTACCAATTTGATCATTATAGGAGACCAAGCGGCTCGTTCATGGGAACGTCTGTGCCAAGAACATTTTGGTGGCACGTCGTGGTCTGGAGCACGGCACCTCTCCCTTCATCAAGCTGAGTGACCCAGGCATCGCCCTGAATGTCCTGTCACGGGAAGGTCAGTACCAGCAGCTCAGAATCAGAATCAGAATCAGAATTCTTTTATTATGCCAAGTATGTTTGCACATACAAGGAAAGTGACTTGGTGTGGTTGGTGCATAAGGTACATAAAAATAGCAAAATACAAGAAATATCAAAATATTAACAAAAATATTTATATATATATATGTACATATATATATATATATATATATATATATATATATATATATATATATATATATATATATATATATATATATATATATATATATATATATAGCTGTTAAACCAAACCTCACTTCAGTAAAAAGTCATATATTCAGCTTCAGATGTTCTCTATTTTTGTGTTTGTGTTTTGCCTTATTTTAATCAGATAAAGGCACAGGAAACTTCACACAGACCACTTCCTGTTGCCCCTTTCCTGTTGTCTTGCAGCTCATCATCTCACAATGTACCACTGAGGCTCTCAAAAGCAAAAACTCCCCCTAAAAAATGTTATTTTGTGTTATTTCAGTCATCCTGGATAGTGTAATTGGCTGGGCATGAACAAGTATCCTCCAAAGTTTAACAAAAGAGACCTGATATCATGAAGTGCCACTTTTTGCAACTGTTCTCATTGACTTCAAATAAGAAACCAACTTTGCAGTCATTCTTATATAAAACAGCCATGTTGTCCACAAAGATTATCTGGATTATAGTTTATGCAACCATTTGTTCACAAATGTTAAGAGTTCCCCTTAAAGGTTTTGTAGAACACTCTGAGCTTGAGATCGCATTAACAGATTAAGTGTTGTTGAATTTAAAAACTTTTTTAAAAGAAACACATTCAATAGGGAACTGCGACTGTGTCTAAAATGTTTTTAATTTGTATTTGACATGATATAGTTTTATGTTTCTATTTTGGAAGTTATTTTCTTTGTTGTATTATCTGTAACTTTATGTATGTTTAAATTGCTGCTGTCCTGGCCAGGTCTCTCTTGCAAAAGAGATTTTAAATCTCAATGAGACTTTACCTGGTTAAATAAAGGTTAAATAAAATCAAAGTGTTTTGAGGTACCTTTGAGGCTAACACTTTTATCATCACTGTCTGCACTGCAGAGCGTCTTGAGCGGATCCCATGGATTGCCCCTGAATGTATTCAGAGTGGCGCGCCCATTGGCAATGCCGCCGACCAGTGGAGCTTTGGTGTCACACTGCTGGAGATCTGCAACAATGGCGATCTTCCCATGAGTGGCAGCACCTTGTCTGAGGTAGGCCCATGCCACTGCCGTCACCCCCGGTGTCCCTCCAACAACCACACGCCACCCTTGCTCATTTTGTCCTTCTGACCTCTAACTGTGACTCTTTATCCCCCAATAGAAAGAGCGCTTCTATCAGCAAAAGGGTCGCTTAGCTGAACCGTCCTCCCAGGAACTGGCCAGCTTCATCAGCATGTGTTTGACCTATGAGCCGGTGGAGAGGCCCTCTTTCCGCACTGTGCTCAGAGAACTCACAGAAATCATGATCAAAAGTAGGTTTTCGCCTACTTAACCATGTTTTTTTCTTTTCTTTCAACCTGTCCCATTATAATGAATAATGGCTGTTTCATGTCTGTGCTCAGATCCTGATATATCCCCCAGTGAGGCTCTCCCCGACTCAGACCCTAGCGTGTTCCTCAAACGCTACCTGAAAAAGATGCGGGACTTGGGAGAGGTGAGTTCCTATTGCACATCACCAGTGGAATGTACTTTTCCCTCTGTGGTCAAAGCTTTCCAAGTTAGTAACTCACTGCGCTTTGTGCCGTTTCAGGGTCACTTTGGAAAAGTGACACTCTACTTGTATGACCCAGCCAACGATGGGACAGGGGAACGCGTGGCAGTGAAGGCTTTGAAACAAGAAGGTGGCCATCTCCATGAGGGCTGGATGAAGGAGATTGAGATCCTCAAGTCCCTGTACCACAGCAACATTGTCAAGTACAAGGGCTGCTGCACTGAGCTAGGTGAGTCCTAGCCACTCAACTGTCATCTGTCTGCTTTACACCATCTGCTTTGAATATGTTTGCTGCTATGCTTTAACATACAGTGTGTGCATGTGCAAAGGAGAGTTTGTTCATGTGTCAAACAGGCACCTCCTTTTTAGCTCGCAGCGCTCAGTGGATGCTTAAGGGAAGTGATAATTATGGCTCCTGCTGTTCCTGTGCAAATATTGAAAATCCATTTGAACTGCAACTCTTTTTTTTATATATTTTGAACTTTCAACACACAGCATGCAGAGCGCTAAAACAGAATAGGCAACAGCTCAGTCTTGGCATTTGAAACAAATCAGATGTAAATGCATTTCTTGTACATTGGCAGGAGGGCAGGTGGTGCAGCTGATAATGGAGTACCTCCCGCTGAGCAGTCTGAGAGAGTACCTTCCCAAACGTAAGCTGGGTATGCAGCAGTGCCTCCTCTTTGCCCAGCAGATCTGCCAGGTGAGACTTTTTTAGGTCATACCAACCATCTATGTTGCCCCTCTCCTTTACATTGTTCCTAGTGGTGTCTACACACAATTAGCATAGCTAGAGATATCAGGTCTTGTTTTTCTAATTCATGCTTTGCAAAATGATTGGGGAAATGTAAACTAGACGTAGACAGATGTAAACAAGGTATAAGTCTCAATGACACTGGTGTTCTACTCTAAAAAGCATTCTCTTCATTGTATTGTGTTGTGTCTCTACCCAGTACATTTTTAATTCAAATCCTCTTCTTGCCCCATCTCTATCCTTTTTGCCCTTCTGTCTTTTCTTCCGGTTGTTATTCTGTTCCCTAAAAGGGGATGGAGTACCTGCACTCAAAGCGATACATCCATCGAGACCTAGCTGCCCGTAACGTCCTGGTGGAGAATGACAACTTGGTGAAGATCGGAGACTTCGGCCTGACGAAGTACATCCCCGAAGGAGAGATCTACTATCGCGTCCGTGAGGATGGAGACAGTCCTGTCTTTTGGTGGGTTCATGCAACAGTTGAACAGTGTTCCCAGATGCCTATGCCTCGACTCTGGCCAGTGAACTGTATTTTTTTGTGTGCTGTATAGGTATGCCATTGAGTGTCTGAAAGAGAGCAAGTTTTCCTTTTCCTCTGACATCTGGTCTTTTGGCGTCACGATGTATGAGATCCTGACCCGCTGCGACCATCGCCAGAGCCCTCCAACAGTATGTCGACATCGGCCTCTTGCCATAATCTCAAACATGCACATCTTTCAACGTGAGAGTAATCAAATGAATCTGGAATCTGTGTGTTAATTGTGAAATGTACTCGGATGTGCTTTTTGTAGAAGTTCTTTGAAATGATGGGGATGGTCCAGGGACAGATGACTGTGATGGTACTGATAAAGCTACTGGAGAGACCCAAGAGATTGCCTTGTCCCAAAGACTGTCCACATGATGTAAAACACATATTGCACATTAAGATATACAATTTTCAGCATTTTCAGTACGCCTGATAGTTCCTTACTAACACATCATTTTTTAAAATTTTTTACTTTACCAACAGGTGAGGGTGTTGATGGAGCAGTGCTGGGAGGCCGAGCCTGCACAACGGCCATCGTTCAAATCCCTCATTGAAAGAATTGAAACCATTCGCCGACAATACGACTGGCAGTCTAATATGAATGTTTCCTTGGCTCAAATTCGTTGAGGAGGACCCATTGCAGACCCACTTACATACACGTCAACACTTTGCCTCTAGAGTGACCATATATAACAGGCTGGCCAGGATTGTGTTTCCTGCTCTGCAGTGCCCCCTGCCTGCACTCACATAGCTGTGTAACATACAGTAGCAAAGATGCTCTAGGCTTCTTGTGGATGAAAGCACACATCTGTCCTCTTACTTTTGACATAATACTGAAAATTCCATGTGTCTGTTTCTTGACTGATGAATTGCATCTTATGTTGGGGGGGATAGGTAGTTCCTTTAGCAATCATTATTCACAGAGTGAACTGGTGTCTTTCATGTTCACAGTTTGCATGTATCACAGTAAGTATTAAGAATTTCTGTAAGTTCTGCAACATTAGTATCTTTCTTTTTGTGTTTAATTTTACATGGTGTTTAAAATTACGATTTTTGAATGTATGTGTACTTTGCATTTCTTATAAAGGAGCAAAATTATCTAATAAACCATTTTCACACAACCCTTTCATGCATGACTGATTGGAATTAGCATAATATATTTAAGTTGTCTTTAAGCAAAACAAAATAAATGTAGATTTATGTATATATTTGTGTGCATGTGTCTAAAAATATATAATTTATATACATTTTTAGATACAAAATAGGACCATATAAATCTCCACCATGCATATATTTCTTATGATTTTACTTACTTTTCATTTAAGATGAGATCAAATATTGATCCCTGTGGGGAAATTTGGTTGTTGCAGCACCAAAAGTAATAGAAGTCGATAGTGAAAAAGACAAGTACAGTATAAGCAGTATATGAAAAAAGCAATGTACCAACTCGGCAATAAAAAAAATGTCTAAAACAATAAAGAAATAAAATAGAATGTAAACAATGTACATAGTGTGCAAATGCACATGGAATTTGCATAAACAGTCTGCAGAGGGCCAGATATATATACATAGACTGTTGTGGCTTTCAGACTAGAGCAGTAGAGAAACTACGCCCTTATCAAATATATTACAGAATGTTAGAATGAGGCAGAATGTGCCTCAGATATGTACATTATACCAGCTGTCCTATGTAGCACAGTTACTTCTCTGTCAGGTGAACTCACTGATCACAGTAGGCCTAGCAGATGGAAGATACATTCCTCAGCTTGTCTAAAACTGAATGTTGTTTCAAAGGTTCCCTGTGACCTCTAGGAATGTGGGGTACAACTGTGGGATGCATGTAGGACAGTAATGCTTCAAAGCAGGGACAAGAGGGCCATGTTGCCATGTGTGTTGAACACATACTTCTGATGATGTTCCTGCTTCAGTGGGCAGCTGGTTTTACACATAAGTCAAAATAAAAATAGTGACAAAGTCTGAATATGATGTCTGAGCAAATGGCTTGTAGGTCAGGTGCGTATCTCCTGCCACTGTGGTATGAAGCAACTTCAGTGAACAAGTTTCTCTGAAGAGAAAACCAGGCCGCCACACTCAGTGTCAAACAGAGAGAGTCCAGTTCCGTTTTTTTTAATTCTGTGATTTGGATTCATACCCCAAACAGGGAAGATTTGACTATGAACAAATAGCTTGTAACATCTTTCTCCTCCAAACCCTTTATCTCAGTAAGTGGTGTTGCTAACAGATCAGAGGTGCTGTCTGTATCCATGACTGTCATAGAAAAACACTTGCGCTTGGCCAAGATGCTCATAGCTGGAGAGCATGTAAGTAGCACTAAGTTAGTTTTCACTTAACATCATGTGTGAACAATAATTGTAGAGACTATTGGACTAAGAGAGTGAAGCAATCTATTTGTACATATAATTTTGCTTATTTGAATAGACAAATAACTCTCCAAAATCACTGTATTTTTTTCCTCAAAACTACTCATGAGCTCCAGCAGACCTAAGCTAATGTTCAATAAATTTTCCAGGCCCATTGATAAACCATATGCCACACTTTTTGTTTTGTTTGTCACATTAAAAATAAAATAGCCTAAATATTTTTGGTCATATCAGGACTGGTAGGCCCCAGAGAATGGTAGCTGTCATGATCTATGAAAATGCCCTCTATGAATCATGCTTTTCATAAATCTGGAGGACTCCCAAATAGATAGCCTATGTCTGGTGACTGAGTGAAACTGAAATCTTTTTGCTGGGGGACCCGCCTGGAACCCCTCAAGGGCCCCCGGAGGTTCGCAGACCCTAGTGTGGGAACCACTGATCTAGGTTACACTGCAGCATTTCATATCCATCCGTATATCCACTTTCATGGATTGTCTATATTTGCTCTAGAAGGCAAGGATGATACAGGGAACCCCTGTAGCCCCGCCCCTTCTCCGTTACGTTGCTGTCATGGAGAATGCGTCCCCCTCTCGTCCAATGAGAAGCGGCGCTGAGCCCATGTGTGTATTGTTTAAACTGCTCAAATCGGACAGTGTTTCCAGACCGAGAAAACTTCCACCAAACTGAGTGATGGCGGCCGCCGTGTCCGTTAGCGCAGCTGCCAGAGAAGAAAGCACAGATACAGGGCTCAATTTCGCCTCCCGTCCGCTTCATGAAAATTACGACCTCGCTGTGGATCACGTAAACTGGATGTCCGGAGACCGCGGGCATCCCGAACTCGAGCCCGGCGATGAGGAAGAAACACCGGGGCACGAGTGTCAGCGGAGGGTCGATGAGGAGTTGACATCACTGAGCCCCGAAGAGATCGAGAGTCGCTTGGATAGAACTCGCCGAGAGTTTTACAATCGTCGAAAAATTATAATAAAAAATCTGCCATCCGATGTTAGCAATCAGGTATGTCTGATAAATGCCAATCAACTAATTGGAAGTTCGAACTGTCGGATGATTGATTGATGGGGTCGTTTGGCTAACGTTAGCCTAGCTCCAATATGCCTGCCATGCTACCTATGTGAGTTAGCTTGCTAGCCTTTTAACGCGTTAGCTACGTTTAGTTGATGCGGTGTTTTTGCTCACTTTAATCAGCAAGATATACAAAAACTAACACTGTGCTATCTGCCAGCCAGATAACGGATATATGTGAACGTCAATAGCTTGACAGTATCTGTTAAATTGGTTTGTTTTAGTTGACTAACACGGCTAACGTTATGTTAACAAACAGATTGCCAGATGACTGTCAATAATGGTCAACCGTGGCCTGTATGACCTGCCAACTCCGGCCTTGTAGGTAACAGTTGGTATCAACATGCGTGGTTCACTTTGTTTAGTCGAGCTGTCACGCCAAATAATTATAATCTTTACTTGAGAGTTACAGGTACCATTGAACTTTATCACTCTACCAGTTACAAATGTTGGCGTTTGGTTATCAAGCAGCCTCAGATTTTCACATGATGCCACATTTTTTGGAACGTGCTTGACTCGTGGGGAACGGTGGGCCTGCGGGCGGTACCATTGTTCACAGGGGGGAGCATTGGGAGTTCGAGATGTGAACGGGAGTTGCAATGTAACAAAAGGTGGAAGGCGTGGAGACAAAACGTTTCAGAAAATGCTAGACAGCATCGCCATTCGTTTGTGAACGGGCAAAAGCACTGCGGAACAATTTCTCCCACAACAATGAGTCAGTTATTTACCTCCCACACCCCCACAGGTGTCCTTGCGTTGCTGGTTTCCTAGTGGACATGAATAAGTTGATTATTTGATGGCCAAAATGTAAAACTTGGCTTTAACCTGGTATATCCTGATAAAACTTGAATGATTGAATTGGTAACTGAACTTGAATGCTAGGATGTGATTACATGGTAATTTTTTCTTATCTTTTTCAGGAGGTGCATGAGCTGTTGGGCAACTATGACCTGAAGTACTGCTTTGTGGACAAATATAAGGGCACGGGTTGGTATAACAGCTTGTCTGTGTCATTCATTGTGTGTGCTTTGTTCAATTCAGCGGTAGATCGTGGTAAATATATAATCCATTGTTTTCAATCTGAATACTTGTTAATGGTCCTTTAAACAACACTGGTTGTCCTTAAACAGCATCGTATGTATTGAGCACCTCCTAATTACTTGATCCCAGTATAATTTGTGCTGGTAGGTATTCTAGCTGTGTGGAGGTGCAGCTGCAAGTTATCTAGCACACAACAATGTATGTATGGGTGGCATTTAATTGAAAATGGTCAAATAACAATTCTATGCAGAAAAATCACAGTGAACTGGACAATCTAAATAGTAGTTTTGCAAGTTAGTCAAAAGGGAAATAATATTACTTTTCTCACATCCTGTTTTTTTTTATAAAGGAATCAAAATGAAATGTGTCAAAGTTGTCACCTGCCTGACCACATGATGTGGCTTATAAATTATGGAAAGTACGACCTTTTAGTAGAGGATGTGAGAGTTTCTAGTCCCACACCAAAGTATGGGCTAAGAATTGGGCATGGAAGATCAGCTTGTCATTACAAACCTCACAGCTGACTTGTCAAGCAGAATGGACAAAAACCCCAAAATGGACAAAAACCCTGAACATTAGCTTAGATTATGCATGGAAAATGGTTTTACAAATTGGATATTAACGGCATAATATTACGTCAGAAAATGGGTCAGAAAATTGCACCAGCCAAATGCTGGTGAATTTATGCTATGGTTGGTAAGCTACCAGCCTCTTTGGCACATAAACAATCATCATTTAGAGGTGATATTCTACAAAATCTAGTTGGCTGGATAAAATAATGAAAGTGGGTGAATTTTAGGGTGTGCCAGCCACTGTGGCTGTAACAAAAGTAAGTTTCCTGCGCTGTATCCAAATGTAGATGGCAGGCACACAGGTAGCTAACATGATGCTTTCTTGACATGGAGCACAGCACACTGTGGGCTCCAGTACATCTGTCTATGCTGTTACTGGAGTCTGTCACATAGGTAGATATTTTAAAAGTTGAGTTACTGTTATCAAAAAATTATACAGCTTTAGATTTATCTATCTATCTGAAATCCTTCTGATTCCTGCCTGACACTATCACAACAAACCTAGTTTAAAATGGGGAAACTGCAGTGATATGAAAGCTGGTGTCTAATGACATCATATCACCAGTATTGTCTTTTAGCAGCACTGCTAGAGGAGAAACGGTTTGTGTCACAACAGAAGCTCACTTTCTGAGACATTTGTGAAAACAGATCTTGCTCTGCTGCTTTGAGCTTGTCATTCACGCTTGCTGCACAATTGTAGTCACCCCCTCACTTCACGGCAAATTTTGTGTGCTCTCTCTCTCCCTCGTTACCCTCAGCATTTGTGACACTGCTCAACGGGGAACAGGCGCAGTGTGCCATCAAAGAGTTCCACCAGCATGTGCTGCGGGACCGGGAGATCTCCGTACAGCTGCAGCCCACAGACGCTCTGCTGTGCATCGCCAACCTGCCCCACGCCTTCACCCAGCAGCAGTTTGAAGAGTTGGTGCGACCCTTCGGTAACCTGGAGCGCTGCTTCCTGGTCTACAGCGCCTCCACTGGCCACTCCAAGGGCTACGGCTTCGTGGAGTACATGAAGAAGGACTCGGCGGCCCGGGCCAAGTCGGAGCTCCTCGGGAAACAGCTGGGCTCTCGCATGCTGTACGTCCACTGGACTGAGGTGGGCTCCCTCACCTACCCGCTGCTGCACTCCAGATGCCTGTGTGTGGACCGCCTTCCCCCCAGCCTACTGACAGCCCAGGACCTCCGCAGTGCCCTGGCCGACACCCACGCGCCAATCTTCTGCCAGGTCAAATTCACCACGCACTCACACAAACTCACACACTCAACTAAATGCCCAGTAAATATCAGTATGTCATGTTGTCATGACTAATACGTATTGCGCCACTTTCTTGAAGGTTGAGCAAGCAGAATGTGTTCCCTTCCACTTGAAATTAGACTTGCCTTTGGCATACTTTCTTCTCTTACCTTTTTATGTGAGTTTCATTGCACAGCTGCTGTTGATTTACACCATGCAAGGCCATGTAAACCAAACCGTTGATTGAAAGCTCTCTGTACTAAGTGGAGGGTCTGTGCTGCCATTAATACTACAAGGGTGTAAAATTAGCACTGAAGCTGTAAAGAAACATTTTGGGGGATAGGTTACAGACAGCAACAGGAATCCTTTTTCTTTTTCCTTTTTGTAAATAGTTTTTCATATTTGATCTCTCAATAGCTCTCACCTTTGCCCTGCTTTTCATGTGGCCACTCCAAGTTTCTATAGCAATGAGCATAGCTGGTTTCTATGGCGATGACCACCTGACTCCCCCAGGTGGTGTCATTCAGCAGGCCTTTCTGGAATGAGAGAGAGCAGTGTCCTTTTAGCACGACACGCATAGTAATACTTTCTGTTGGTTCCTGTTATTTGAGGATTGTGGCAAAGGCTGTGATAATTCAGAGGTCACATGGTAATTCAAGGGAAGCAGTTTAGTGCTCAAGCTCTCATTTCAACAAGCTGCTATTGGGCAGGTTAAAGGTGAGGAACTTGATGGTAGGAAATCACAAGGCCATATCTAGTGATGGATGATTGAGTAAAGGCCCTTTTGGATCTATGTCTGTGAGAATTAAACTATGCGCTCAACATCTTCTCAAAAATAAGAGATATGATTATATTGGTCAGTTATAATTGTATTGCAGTCAGAATATTAAATCAGGGTTCAAAACTAACATAATTGTAATGGCAAAGGGATGGTTTGAAAAAATGTTCAGGCTGATTTAACATTTTATGGGGTACTTTGAGAAAAACTGCCATAAAATGCCATCAATTTTGGGAATGACATGAGGTTCAATGCAAGATAGTTAAAATGTGGTTTAAATTCTACCACATTCGAAATGGCAATCAATTGTGAGTGAAAAAGTGTATCTCTTGGGCACTAATGGGCAGTTGGGCCAGAGAGTGCTTAATTGTGTGCATTTGTTTAAATCCAGTGTAATTTCTGACAATTAGAAACGCAATTTAAAATCTAATAATGACATTAGAATGTCACAAAACTGCCATGGTATCTTGAGGGAAAAGGCCATTTCTCTGACCATTTCACAGTAACATTTGCTTGGCTTATCCCAAGGCTCATCTTGGATTCTCTGACTTTCCTTATAATAACAATTGAACCTATTTCAAGCCAAGATAAAGGTCATATTTCTTTGCTAGATCCAACACATTTCCAAAATAATTTGTGATTTCGGAATGGGCTTGGGGGACAGTAAATCATCTGAGTTTCAAATTAAGGGCTGGTGCACAAAACACTGAAATTGGCAGAATACTGCCTAATGTGAAAGTCAGAGTTGGGTGTATTTGTAAGAGAAAATGAACAAAGGAACAGACATTTTACAATCTAAACGCCTAACATGGATCTAGGAAACTGCCGGAGGTGAAAGAGAAAGCACATCTGCAAGGGAATTAATTTTCCTCTAATCCATCGGCTTATCAATAAAGCTATCTAGAATTTTATGACCCAAAGATGATGAGAAATGTAAAAAAAATGTTGCAATTGAGATTATTTAGCCTAAGCGGGGGCAAGGTGAATACTTTAACAAAATAGATTTTTCTGTCTTTCATACATCACATATATTTACTTTCAATGATGATGCATTAGAGTACTTTGCAAAGGTTTCAGGAGGAAAATTCCAAGGAAATGTGCTTTTCAATAATTTTGTAGTACATGAATATGCTAAAATTCAAGGGCGGCGGTGAAAACATTTCAAAGCGACTACATAAGCCTATCGATACGACCATAGCCTGTTTTGTTTATTCTCGTCACTGACGGCAGCTTTGGGCTGGTCATGTTTATGTGGGATTTTGTTTTCTTCCTCTCCGCAGTTGGCTCAGGGACAGGATGGAAGTTTCCGGCGGTTTGCGGTGTTGGAGTTTGCCACGGCGGAGATGGCCGAGGAGGTGCAGCGTCTCACTGACGGCAGGGTGCTTGGCGGAGCACACATCCGAGTGTCCTTCTGTGCCCCTGGTCCCCCGGGAAGAAGCATGTTGGCTGCTCTGATTGCTGCCCAGACCATGGTAGTCAAGTCCCTCTCTAACTCTGTCAAACTGATGTGTCATTCGCGTGTGTGATTTTACCGTTCTAGTAGCCCTCGGGTTTGTGCTGAATGTCTTCTGCCCTCTCCCGCCAAGGCTGTGAACAGAGGTAAAGGTCTCCTCCCCGAGCCCACGGCCATGCAGATCCTCACGGGCCTCAGTAACCCCGCCACCCTCAAGATGCTGCTCAACCCGCTGACCCAGGGACGCAAACAAGGTGAGAATCCCCACCGGCCCTCTGGATACTGAATTAACATTGTCGTTGACCTAAAGGATTTGCTCTGGTGCGGTGGATGCTGACGTTGTCTTGGTGCGCAGGTCTCCTCGGGGCGGCTCCTACCTTACCACTGCTGGCCAACCCCGCCCTCTCTGCTGCCCTGCTCCAGCTGCTCCTCCAGAACCAGGCCCAGGCCCAACAGGTACTGCTGCCTCTCTGCCTTTTTTCTCTGTCACTCTCCTCCTAGCATGTCTGTCCGTTTCCATTCGTCCTCTCCCACTCATGCACACTTTTTTTTTTTTCCTACTGTCTGCTCTCTCCCTTGTTACCATTAGCAAGCCTTTCTGGGAAATCAGCTTCTCTGGGCTCAGGTGCTGCACAATAAAGAAAACCGTCTAGTGCCTTGTGTGAGTGATAATGACGTGTGTGTGTGTTTTGAGTTTGGAGATCAGTGTGTGAGGTGGTGGTAAGCCTAGATGGATCCCAATGTTTTTATGCGTTGGGGCGGTAGAAAAGGCGAATTCCTGAGAGGGTAAGCTCTCGCTAGGAAAGTGTTTTTTGTGTGTGGTGTATTTTTGAGTGGTGCCGAGTGATGTGGTGGGTGTGCTACTCCATTGTGTGCAGAAAGTGTAAATACCCACTATTGAGGACATCATTACATATGTGGTGAGTAAGCCTCGGTGCTGATAAAAGTGTGCTCATGCAGTTCTGCAGTTTTCCTACAGTTGAGTGTTGTAGCCAGGCTGTGCGACCCTTGAGTGACACTGAACCCTGCCCTCTCCTCTCTCCTCCGGCCATCAGGCAGGACTCATCGGGGAGAACCCTTTGGCCGCTCTGCCTCTCCAGCAGGGAGTCCATCTGCTCGGAGACCTGCCCCAAGGTTTGGCATCCGCTGACTCCAGCCGTAGCTCCTAGAGCCACAAAGTGCACGTTTTGCTTTGCTTTGATGCTAAACATCTGTAGCCATATTTGCCTGTTAGTTGTGCTTGCTCTCAAACTGGTCATTACTCATGTCATGATATTTTGCTCACCGTTAGATAACCCATAATTTAATGTGGTAGGCATTATACCAGGATCACACACATCACATAACCACATCATATTAAATGTGGTTATCGATTGTAGTATTACAAGATAAATTTTTGTTGCAAATCTGATTCACTGATGAAATGTTTTCAGTCTGAAAACTTCAACGAGTGCTAGCATAAAACAGGGTAAAACAACAGTTAAGTGGGATCCCGGCCTACATTAATTTCCATTTAATTTACAGTGTGTGTGTGTACATTTGTCCCTTTCCCTAGGTGGTGTGGTCCCAGGTCTTGGCCTGCAGGCGGATCCTCTGGCTCCCCTGAAGCCCATGTCTCTTGGCAGAGCCCTGGCAAGGGAGCAGGAGTCCCCCACAGCAGCGTGCACCTTCCCCCAGACTCCCTCCCCCACCCTGCAGGGCATCTCCATGCCCCTACTGGGTGGCATGATGGGGGCAGAAGGCCTGGCAGCACAAGGGGTGAGCTGCCAAGTCATTTCCATACTGTGCTTTCTGCCTCTTATGTTGACTTGCTGGTCACTTGCCTTTAGCTCAACAATACAATTTTACCCAAGTGAAACTGAGAAGCCCTTTTTTCCTGTGGAGAAAAAATATAAATTTTCCCCCCATCAGGTATCCATACTTGGTGATCCTCCTAAAGAAGTGAATCTCCCCCAGAGTGCCTTCCTCAATGTCCACAACCTGTTTCCCTCAGGTGAGATGCTGTTTTGCGGTTTGTGGTTCTGGCGTCCCTGCTTGGTAATCTCTTCCTCGTTCTCTGTGTCGACTCTGGTGCATGCAGCTATATAACTTTTCATGCCTGTCTGCCTTCCCCTCTTACAGGGGGAAACTGCAGAGCCCACCCCTATAGGAAGAGGCCCACGCTAAATAATGTGTCCAACCAACGCACAAACCAGAGCGTACAGTCGAGTTACAACCTGCGCTACCAGGAGTCCTACAACCCAGAATACCCTCCTCTACACCAGGTAACCACTAGGGATCCTGCTCTATTCATAGCTGGCCTTGGAAAGCCTTTACTTTTTTTCCACATTAGTAAGCCCTGCTGTGCTCAGTAATGTCTTAGTGACTCATATTGATTTTTACAATGTTATGCACACTTATACTGCCCAGTCATTGCCTGCTCATGGCATGGACTGTATGATTTGATCCGGTCCGATGCCCATCTGGTGTCTCTCCTCAGGATCCCCTGGCCCACCTGTATGAACAGCAGGAGAACCTGGATGCCGGGGCCTTGGCAGGATTTGGACAGCAGGTAATGGCGCATCAACCTTCCCTCCCTCGCACTCATGGGCTGTTGTGCAGTCAGCCATTGAGCAGCATGACGGCGCATAATGCAAATCCTATCGACCTTCTTTTTGATTGGTGCCACTGTATGTTCACTTATACGTGATTACAAGTAATAATCCACCCTATGTAAACAGTCATATTCCTACTTGGTTATAAAGTGTTCCTTGTAGATTCATTTTTATAAAGTTTTTTGAGTGTTGTGGGGAATTTTGGCTCTGAGAACTAGGTTCACCCTGTGTCCATTCCAGTAGGTTTTGCAGTTTAAGAATGGCTCTTATTTGGATATTTATATCATGATATTTGCACATTGTTTTGGGTGGGCCGATCAATGAGGCCAGATGACACATTTTCCTCATATTCATTTTTCTCGCTGTGGGGTCAGTTTTTCAGCTGTGGGAGACACTGCAGCTCAGTGAACGTAATGGAAACATTGTTCTGGCAAAGGGATTCAGATGACAGCCATGTGTTTGAGCTGTATCTTTGTCACCATTTATTTTCTTAGAAGGTCATCAGAAGTACTATCTAGGCTATGTAGAATTGAAAATTGTAGTGCAAGTCTGGCAATCTCCCAGAGTGGACCTGGAACATCTGATGGCAATGTGAGAAAAATGTTATTAAATTAAATGCATCCTGGCCTGACTGTAGGACAGTTGTTGTGTACAAGTAGCATGTGTTAATGGGGACTGTGTCTCTGCAGCTTTCGCGTCACCCTGACTTCAGCGAGCGCTCTGCCCACTACGGTTACCCTCCCAGCCCGCCCCTGTCCTCATACTTCAGCTCAGGGCCTGGGGCCCCCATGAGCGGCGGCCTCCCCACCACCCAGCTCAATAAGGTGAGCCTGAAGCTTTGGACTGATGGGTTGCTGTCATTTTTCAATGGCCTTCACCTCGGTGTGTTTTTAAAAGTGGTGTTTACCATTATCAACACTAAAATATCAAGGTAGCAATGGGAAAAGATAAAATGGAGGGTTAGAGCTTCCGAGAATAAGTTGTTATTTCATATTTCATGTATATTCTGTTGGTGTGTACAATTGTGTAAATGAAGTCGTGGATACTGAGAGTTGGTTGTTTCTCCTCAGGCTGTGGGAATGCCTCCTGTCAGTCATACCAATAGTTTCCCACCTGGCCTGGGGAATGGCATCAAGGTAATTTTGCCACTTTCATCTTTGCTTTTTCTACATTAGTTTTACCTTCTTACACTTTCAAGCTACTAGTATTTTATTTTTTTCCCCCAATTAGACTCCCATCGGTGGCCACAAGCGTGTGTTCTCCCGGCTGATCCCATCTCCAGAGCCGAGCCCTGAGGGGGGCTATGTGGGCCAGCACTCCCAAGGCCTGGGGGGCCATTATGCGGACTCCTATCTTAAACGCAAGCGTATATTCTAACTACAGCCAAATGCCTCTTGCTGTATGAGTAGCCATTCAACAGCCAGGACATGATGGACCCTCCAGAGTTCCTCCAGTAACTACAGTATTTTAGCTTGGCGGTCCATTGATTCCTCTCCTGTGTGCTCCTGCCAGCGACCCCTGGAGGGCGCTGGGGAGCGCAGCCTGTTGCTATCCGGACAGTTGCGTGCCAGTCTATGGGAGTTCTTGATGTTTCTTTTTTCCCATTGTATATATGATTTCAGTGTGTTTAGTAAATTAAGTTTTTACCCTTTTTTTTTAATTTGATTTTTAATTTCATGAAGCCCTTTTGTTGAATACTTTGAGTATCTTGTACAATAAGAAAAAATGGTAAATTAGCTAATTAAATCAAGTGGGGTTTTTTTTTTTCTTTTGTTTTCATTTTTTTTCCCTGTTGAGTGTGGCGTGTCAACGGGTTCAGAGCTGCAGATAGTTTGGCCATTGCAGTTTTCAATGGCAGCCATATTGGCTCCACTTTTCTGCCTCATGGCTCTTTTTGAAATAACTTGCACTATGCCAGGCTGCTTTTTAAAAATGTTGGACATCTCACTAAACTGTTGTTGTGTATGATATTTAAATAATTGCAGCCAAAGGAAAGGGCTTGCATAGTATAAAGAAACCAAACTCTTTCTATCGAAAGGCTCTGAACATTTTTTTTTTTTTTAAACAGCCTTCCTATTTGCATGTAAAAAGTTCAGTAGTTTGTTTAATGGGATGGTGCTTATGTGTGTGTTTTTTCTTTATTTTTTTTTCTTCTAACTTGCTCCCACAGGGTTGTATTTTGCTGTATGCTTCTTTTTCTGGACCGGATTCAGGCCTTTCTCCATTGGTTGACATACAGCTCTCCATCCAGCAGTAACGATAGCTGTATGTACCTGCCTCTGTATTTGGAAACTGAAACCTTTTACCAAATCCACTCTGGAATATTTTCTCAAGCCTTAAACTTTTCCACGTCGTTTGTCCTTGAACCGCACCCCTCCATCTTGTTACGGAGTCTGTTCTCTGCACTGGTTGTTTGAGTGATGCACTTGGAGGGCACAGGTCACTATACTACTCTGTTCTCACCTGTCTAATCGGCCATTTTCAAGTCTCTTCTCACTCATATGTCCAGAAGTTGAATATTTTCTGTGTTGGTGTGAGTTCTGTCTGCTAAGTTAATTTTTAATGTCTTGGGAGTCCCACCACCACACCTGACTGGTCTGTTCTGAATGGGTGGGTGGTGCGGCGGACATGGTGTGCCATTTCTCGATCCACCAGCAGACGGTGAATACGGGAACACCTGCAATCTCTCTTCACCGAGAGGCTTGACCTGCATGTTACTGTTGTATGAAGTGCCTCATCTGCTCCTGGTGTGGTGGTTGTCTCCACCCTGCAGACCAGCAGGGGGAGGTGTCCATCCTCAAGGCAGTAGACGACAGTTGGGATGACGGGCGCGGCCTGTGTTCAAACTTGAGGTGTGTGTGAAGTTTTCCGGTAACAGTTCAGTCTGTCTGGGGAGGTACTAATGGAAGCTAGCGGCAGGTGATTGGTCAGTGACAGTCTGTGTGTTTTTGAATTATGCTCTGGTTGACAATTTGATTGTGATAACCCATTACCTCTGACTTTGGTAGGAAATGCAAATACACTTGAGCCTTAACAGTGTTTTCTGTGATCTCATCCTGCCCTGTGTGGGCTTCCAACTACATTTACCATTTATGTGTTATTTGCTGTGTATATACTAAGCTTGATAATTTTCCTCGGAGTCCAAAACTCTTGTTTTCTTTACTTATATCTGCCTCTGGTCTGGTGTTTTGATTGAATTTGCTGCTCAAGGTGTTTGTGTTGTTTGCCTGTATGTTTGAAAGATGATGTGACCAAGAGTGGCGCCACAGCAGACTGCTGATGTTGTGTATGGACCAAGAGATGCTGCTGTACTGTATGATCATCATTAATTTGATTGCTTTAATTCCAACTGCTAGCCCTCTCATCTTGCCATGGTTGTCTCTGTGCGTGTGTGTGTGTGTGTGTGTGTGTGTGTGTGATGTGAGCAAGTAAATGTTATTTAAAACTCATTTTGTTATGATCTCGTCATTTTAAAATGCATTTAAGATGTAACACAGTGATCTGGATTTGACATTTCTCTGAACGAAAACCTTAAAGAAGGAAATACCGCCACACTGCAATGATGCTCCCTTGGTGTTTATGCCATGGTTCAACCTCTATTGGTCTGGTGAGGGGAAACTGGTTTGTGGGGGGGGGGAGGGGAGTGTATATACACAGGGAGGGCCAAAGGACACCCATTTGTCTCCACCCATTGTTACACAGAAAGTAGATCCTTGTCAGTGAGAATAAAAAATACAAAGAGTAAGGCAGTCAGACTCTAAATTCTAAAAGTTTTGTGTTAATCAACAATAAAGGTACCACAAATAATATTTATATTCAGCATCAAGGACTTGAGGGACAGAGGCGAGCAATGCAATTCACATTGCAACTCATAGGAAAGGTGTCATGTCCAACTTCATTTAATCCATGTGGTGACATTGTATTGAGAGTAAATCCAATGCCACTCCCTCTGGAGGAGCTTGTTATCTTGGTCTCTACTTTCTCAGTGCCAGTGAAGCTCATGGTGCTGACATTGTGCCATGCAACAGGGTTTTCTCATCACCCCTTCTGATGCTACTTCTGCTACTGTGTTCGCTTATCTGTGTGCGTAAAACCACATAGGCAGAGCACAAAGTTTTTTCCTTTTTTTTCTTTTTACCCATCTGGGGAAATTGGCCATGATGTCATTCTTTCTGAGAAACTCTTCAAAAGCACTCCATTCAATCTTTAATTATGCTCATCTTAGACGAGGGCCTTTGCCTTTTAGATTTTCAATTTTGGGTTAGATTTTCAATTTTGGGCTACAATTCACAACTGAAATTTGGAGTAGAGTTGTTTTGGTATCAGTCGCTAAATTGGAATTTTATCTCAAATTGAACTTAAAACCATATGCCCTTGATATTAGGATGCAGAAAGAAGACCTGGAGCTGAAGGACTTTTTATTTTATTTTATTTATTTATTTTTTATTTTTATTTTAAAGGGGTTGAATGAAGGCCATGTAACACAGCTACCAGAGAAACATCTGTGGTTAAACCCTTTCGTGGACGGGTTTTATGTCGTGCATATTGTGAGACTTGCAGCCCCAGCTTCACTGTCAGCTGATGCCTAACTCCAACTGTATCTTATTTCATGTCAATCTGGTAATTTCACAGAAAACTTTCACACTTTAAATGACTTAAATGACCCCAAAATGTCAAATTCTAAGATGTTGGGTGATCTAGTAGTTGCATGCCTTTACCCAATAAAAACTTCATAAATCAAGTAAAATAAAATGGCGTGTGTGGTTGTTGAAGCAAAGTAATTAAGAGACCAAGACCACATATGTAACTGCAAATAATATAATCATGTTATGTGATCTATAGTAGGAAGACTAAAGCAAACATTAAATCAGCTGGCTGGAAAATGACAAATGTGAGTTTTGGAGGGAAAATGTTGGGAACCGCTCCCTAAAATTCATCAGCTGTGATGTTACATGCTCAATTTCATACAGCAACTAATATGTATGCTTTCTTGGAGAATGGCCAAAAGGCTTATCAGTCATTTGAACAGTTGGCAGCTGCACAAAGTAGAGGTACACTAAAGTGATTATATCATATTTGAGCTAGATTACGCCTCAGTGATGAACCAGAAAACACCTTAGCTATCCCACATTAGTGTGTGCACACCCAGTGTTTCCAAACTTTGTCCAAAATTTGAAGGGAAGTTTTGTCATGATGTTTTGCGCTATGGGATGGGTAAAAATGTCAAACCAAGGGGCTGCTAACTTTAAGCAACCTTGAGTATTTAATGCTATTCCCAGTGCACAATAACCATTTATCAAACTGACAAAAAAGGACGAGTATCGCTCTTCCCCCCCCTCAGCAACTATTGCTGAGGTGCCCTTGAGCAAGGCACCTCACCCCCTGTGTACTAAAGTAAAAAATAACATTGGGTGGATGGATGATAACTGTGTTACAGTGCCATGAGTGCATACTGTACATTTTTATGCACTCAGCGAAGACTCCCCCAGATAGGTAAAAGTTTCAAAAAATAGACTCAAACTCAGTCATGGCCACTGTGACTGGCAGTCGACTTTCCAAAGCCAGTGTCAGCTATAAAGTTTGATATTTAGTGGTTGCTTTTCTTATCAATAAACACACCCCAAGAAATCAGTACAACTGGGAAGTGAGAAAATCCATTTCGCTCTGCTAAGACTGTATGAAAGAGAGCCTGATGGCATTCGGATTTAATTAAAAAACGAAAAAAACAAAACAAAACCTGAAATGTCAGCTATTTCCTCCCAGGCTCAGTCCTTTCAGCATCTCCTTCAAGCAGAGCCACAGCAGGTAATAGTAGGTGGTGAAGTGAGGTCTTATCACTCGGGGATTAATTGTGAATGTCTGCCCAGACGTCTGGCTGTGTGGCATAAGCCCAGGTGTTGCTGCCCTTCACCCTTCAGACAGAGGTGCCGAGGGCCAAGGGCCGGTGAAGAGCTCCTCTTCCTCTCAGCAGTAATCAGGATAAAAGGCAGTTTTGATTAGCTGTTATTCTGGTGGTCCCACTGAGCCTCGAGGAGCCGAGCTGCTGATTGAGCTTTCCCCGGAGAGGCAAGAAGACAATTGTGTATTTCACAGGCCATGAAACCTTCCTTTTGTAACATTCATATTATTTGTGACAGTCCCCAGCGAGCAAACATTTTACTTAATATTTGGTTCTCTGTCATGGCATTTCAGAAATGAGAACTACTCTTGTTTTGGATCATCAATCTGTAAAAGACACTGAAAATGAGAACGCAGTAAAGACATGACGGGTGGATGTCGTTCAGACCTGGTGACATTATATTAATGTGTTTTTCTCAGGCATATGGATATTTTATTTTATTTTTGTCTGTAATACCTTCAGCACCCCTGAATTATGTTCTCATACCTGCTGCCTGTCTACCCAGAGTTTCTCAGAGGGAACCACCGAGGCTCAGTGGACGGTGTGTCAGACACATTTAGATTTCTGCCTTTCATATTTCCACCCACACAGTCACCCTGCACAGTTGCTGGTGAATGCTGCTGAAACCTGCGATTTTACCAAATACAGAGAGGGAGGTAGAGGAGCTCCAAAGGCAGATTGCTGCAGCATCATTTATCACAAATGAAGAACACTCAAATGGAGAAAAATGATAATTACTGGACCTCTGCGTGTACTTGAAGACCAGAAAAACACAACACTTCATGGTCTTTTACTATGTATCAGCTCTAACTGCTGTTGTAACATCGCTGCATTGTTAATGTGTGTGGAAGGGGGATGGGGGTATTTAAATATACAGATTCACTGTAATCTACATGTAAAATACATACTGCATTCTAATCTGCAATGATTAATTACAGCCTTATTGCAGTGTAAGAGTAACAGAGATAAAGTGTGACCAAATAGGGTATGTCACAAGAGCCGTTTATAGCGGGATTAGTCATAGAAAACAACCCACTCCCCTGTATGACAATCAGCCAATATAAAACAGTGGAAAATCTTAGTAGCCCATGAGAAAGCTACTAGTCTGCCTCTGTGTTTAGTTCAAAGGCAATTTGCACATTATTCTTATTTATACACCCAAACCAGATTATATTATAGTAGTGCTTTAAATTTCAAGCCACAACATGCACCCTTATCCCTTATAAATAATCATGGGTAATGTTACAGTTGTCATTTTCATATTTTCCAATTGATCCTCCATGTAACTGTATATCACTGTGGGATCACATATTGAGGTAACTATTTCTGGTTATGTGAAACAGTAGAAATGTTCCCCAATACAGAAGGAACTGTCCTAATCCAAGCTGGAACAACACACTTGAATGCTGAAATTAAGCACTGAAACCCAAATATTACTAAACAAAAATAAATGTATTGTTTCTATTTTATGGCTAGGGATCGTTACATAAAACCTTGCATATTAATTAAACATCTCCAATGAAGAACATGAAGCGCTCTGGTGCAATCCAGACATTTGGTGAAAGTGAGGTGAAAATGAAAACAGATTTCCAAATGTATCTGGCTTTTGAATTTAAAGCAAAGCACAGGAGTGATAATATATTCATACTATGTAGTGCTGTCTACATCTTCCATCTTTGGCTGAAAAACTTGTCTCTTCAGAAAGTACCTCACGTTTTCCTCTCCCTCCTGAATCACATCCCGTCTCCCATATCTCCCCCCTCTACTCTCTCTAATACACTTTTATCTTGAAGTGCAGCTCTTATTCCTCTTATTTCCTTTGCCGGCACTTCTCTCTTACATGATCACTCTAGGATTAAAGGAGTATTGCGAGAAGCACTATGGCTCTGACCTTTGCTCTCCCTACTTTTGGTTGCTTATAATGTTGGTGATCTAGGAACTGAGATTTATTCCACTGTTGCGCTCACTGTCAGTCGCTCTGGATAAGAGAATCAGCTAAACGCCTAAAATGTAAATGTAAAACTAACCCAGTGCAACAGCAGAACAATTAGTTAGTCAGACTCTAACTTTATGTTTCCTTATTTCAAAGGCAAAATGGTTTAAGGCTTAAGGTTTTGATTTTGCACTATTTCACCTAATATAGTGTGTGTCCAGTTTCAACATCAGAACAATAAGAGGTGCTCTATGTTTCATGAGGACACCATCAGGCCAATCAGCATCAATGCGATATTTCAAAACGGAGACCTTGAAAGTGCATCGCAGGAGCAGCTGTGGGGGAAACTGAACGGCCTTGTGGTCAGTCTGACACTTGACTCCAGTCTCCAGTTGCCCCCTTAGCTCCACTGCCTCATCAATACCAGTTTGGAGTAGCTCTGAAATGTAGTTATCGCGTCATTTGAGGCCTCGCCGGTGCTCGGCGTGTCCCTGAAGTGAACCACTGTCCCTAAAGTGAACCGCCGCCTGGCTTCCCTGCTGCAGCATTACGCCGCTTCCCTCAAACTCCCCTGCTGCCTTCAGCTGAACACACGCTTCATTGGCGTACAAGCTCCTGTTGGTTCAGAGAAAAAAACATGAAAAACACTTGAATGAAAACTTGGTGAAACTTGGCTGCTGCTTGTGAGCACAATTCCAGAGTCACTTCTGAGTGTTTTTGGTACTGTGAGGCTGTTTGAGTTTTCATAGTGTTAAATGTGTGTGGGGGATTTCTACAGCTAATAGCCCAGTATTAGCTTGGAATCAGCATCTGTGAGTCTTGACACACACACACACACACACACACACACACACACACACACACACATGCAGACACACTGCAGTGTAGCTTCTCATGTAGTTTAGAGGCAGCTGTGTAGGGATTGACTGGTAGACAACATGAACAGGACACTCCACCCCCGCTGCTGCAGCACTGCAGAAAAAAGAAAAAAGAAGATCTGGTGTTATTTCAGGAATCCATTTTATCACTTAATGTAAATGCTAAAAGACTATTACTTATGACTGTAACTCAACCACTGAACATGCCTATATTTCAGCCTGAATGCTCTCTCGCTCTCTCTCTCTCTCTCTCTCTCTCTCTCTCTCTCTCTCTCTGTCTCTCTCTCTCACACACACACACACACACACACACACACACACACTCACCCACTCACACACATGAACACACACATTTTCTGGCACATCCCATTTACTCTCCATTGTCCTACACATGTGCAAACACATGTAAACTTGGACACACACACACACACACACACACACATACATACACATTAGTTGCCAGACTATTCCTCACTGTCAGGAGAGAGGTGCGGATTAATATTTCATGGCCCTCCACTGGCGGAGAGGGTGGCTCCAGTTCCCAGCATTCCCTGATGCTTGATGTGTACACTTAGTTTGGGCCAGAGGCCAGACAGGCTGAAGGTCTTTCTGTGGCAGATACAGAGTTCACTGCCCTCTGTGACTGGGTGCTAGGTATACTGTACAATTTGTACAATAGTCAGGTTTCAGCTACACTACAGTTTCTCTGCAATGCCTACTCTGGCTCCCTCTCTCACACCAATATATTTACAATAATGACAAAGCAAAAAAAATGTAATGAATGCACAGACCTTTGCACGGCATGCACACCATCCAAATATACTGATGTACTGAGAGTCCTTTGGCATTTCAATTATTCCTCACAATATGAATGTATAGCGTGGAGAGCCATTTGTCCAGTTTGGTCATAATAAATCAGCCATTCAGTAAATGAATTGTGCAGCTGACTCAAGCAAGAGGGACATCATTTATTTCCATACCACACTGGAGCACTCCAGCCTGTGGCTCATGGTCATTTTTGTCATTCAGTTTATCCAATTATCCCCTCTTTCCAGCAGTCTTTATCCAGGCAATATTTAAAAAATTTGAAATATCTTGATGATTTGATGATTTGAGTCCCTTTTTGTCATCAAGGAGTTATAACCTTTAACCAAAAAAAAAACATGTAAACCTTTAATTTCCTTTCTAATACAATCTTATATTCAAACTTTGGTAATGTTATACTGGTGATGTTGATTATTTTTGCATGTAATTTGGGCCCAAGCAGTGGGACATGCTAGTTTAAAGTGATATTTCACCCTCAAACGTTTTCATTTGTAAAGCACACATAACTCAAGTGTATGAATGGTCAGCCTCTACCATGAATTGTCATGGAAATCTGCAGTTATGGCTCTAGAGGGCTTTGTACTGACTTACGTCACCAATATTTTCAAACCTGTGAAATTACTTCTTGAAAAATGTGCTCCCAGATGATAGAAAAATATTATCAGGGTCACATTCACATGATTTATTTATTAATTTTTTTTGTCAGGGCTCTCAAAATGAAAGCAAGCGAGTTTCTGTACATCATCACTATAGATAACCGGCTCTGAGCTTGTAAGAATAACTCTGGCAGAGCATCAGAGTTTGATTTCTCTCTGTATTACTGCTGGAGCCCTGTTGTGCTTATACACACACAGCCGGCTTAGTCAATGTGGATCAGATATTTTATTTTGGTGAAAACCATGGGGAATTCCTTACAGAGAAATACCACTCAACTGAAAAATGATATTTGTATTCTAATGGTATAGGAGAGCCCACTCAGTAGTTTTGATAGGAGCGGTTCTCTCCCAGAAATCCAATACAATAATCAGTGATGCTGATGAACAACAATGAACGTTCCCGAATACAGACCAAGCTGTCCTGAAAAGAATAACATATTTCAAACCTGAAATTCCATGACTGATCCTTGTAAGATCTCTTGTAAACCATTCTGTATTGTGGAAGTGAGGTAAAATAAAAATAATAAAATTAGGCCTGATATAAAGACGACTTGATGCTTAAAATAATATCACAAGCTAGGCTAAAGATTGTCTTAATGAAAGCTATGCTACTAATGCATTGTGCTCTGGACAACAATGATCACAATAATAATTCTAGATTTCATTAAATCTGGTACACTTGCTCCTGGTTAAGCAATTACTATACATATATATATATATATATATATATATATATATATATATATATATATATATATATTTGGTTTAAAAGGATTAAAAACTTAACTTGTGATTGGTGCATGTATGCATGACCCACTATGTAATGGCTTATAACTCAAAGATGTATTCAACATCCATTATGATACTTGGCACCACTGTTGGGATTTATATTTAAAGGCTACATACCATATTTCCATTCAAATCTGACCAAATTTGATGTATAGCATCACTTTGAGTGAATAGCCAATCACAGTAATTGAAACAGTAATTAAAACAAAGATGTATTGAGGCTGTCACTAAAAGCTCACTATGGGTGGATGTGCATCAAGAAAACTCTCATGTCCGTGAAGTAGCTACTAGACCCTTAACAGCTTGACATTTTTTAACTTTGCCATATTTTTACCCACTTTTGAATTTTGAGCAACATACAAAAAGCTAGTTCATTATGCTTTTTTAGCTGAGAAACACTGCCAAAATGAGGCCTGCTCTGTTTTTTCAAGACAGAGAAAATTATTCAAGCTTATGTGTCATCGCGCCTGGACTACTGCAATGCTTTATTCACTTGCCTCAGCCAAGCTTCTGAGGCTCGACTATAATTGGTCCAAAATGCTGCTGCTCGTCTTTGAACTAACACCAAATGTAGGTCTCACTTTGGCCTCTCTTCACTGAACCAGTGAAGCTAAGGGGCTAATGTGCAAGTGGGAAAAGTAGAGTGGTTGAACAATGATCAAACACGTGTTGGTGAGAGATGTAGGCATCCACTGATTAATGGCCAGAAGCTTTTATTGCGAAAAGAACAGAAAAGAAACTGGACAAGAAACAAACGAAAAACCTGGCATTTTAGACCATGTATCTATCTTCTTGTCTGGTCCCTCTCTGGATTAGGGGCTGGGACTCAATAGAGTTCCAGTCCAGTTCAAAAGTATACTGTAGATAGAAAATGGAGTTGCTGGGGAGGGGAAGGGATTGGGTTCTCTAACGTTAAGAAGCCCACTCTCACCTCTGAGTCTGAGTCTATCATCACATATTTTCAGTTTCAATTAAACATCTAACACAAGGTGCACATTTTCCATTATTTAAGATAAATATCAGAAATTAAGCCAAAATTAATTTATTTTCTAAAATGTATTACTTTTCTGAATTTATGATACTTAAATGTTAAATATGTTATAGCAAAATAGAATATCTGATAAATATCTGAACCATTTGACATACTAAACATGGAAATTTTGTTACATTTAACAAATGTTCCATTCTTTTGTGGAATTTTTTCCCAAAATTTAACAAATGTGTGAAAAGGTTTTATATATTTATTAAATGTCTGAATTATTTCTGTTTTAATAGATAAGTAATATGTTTGCAATGTTTAAAACATTAATAAATTGGCTATAAAATAAAATACACACATACATCTCTAGTGATGGACACTAGAAAACTGTAAAACTGTAACCTTGGCAACAGTAGAGGGAGTTATCACACCATATCCTTTATAGCTGGCACAATGCGGGACAGCTAGTTTTCCTGTCTGACTCTACTGACAAAGTTGAATTGAATGCTTGAGCTGTTTGACCGATTGGGAAACTACTTGAACACTGGCTGTGATGTTGCTGGTGTTCAGACCATGACCAGCATCACCACCAGCAGCAGAGTCCGCCCTTTGGTTCATGGTGGTAGAGGAAGATGTGGGTGCTAACTGGTACTATAGAAGCAGCATGGGAAGTCCTGGGGCAGCGGACGGGTGCCACCTCAAACTCTGTCAATGTGTCTGTGTTTATTTAAATTAGTTCATTATAATAATACTAGCATGATAATGCAACTAGACTACTTATCTATTAAAATAGAAATAATTCAGACATTAAATAAATATGTAAAACGTTTTCACACATTTGTTAAATGAAGGAAAAACATTTAATTTATGAAATGTGAAAAAAAAATTACACATTTGCTAAATGCTGAAAATAATCCAACATTTATTAAATGTGGAAAAAATGTTCACACATTTGTTAAATATTGGGGAAAAAAAATCAAACATTTATTAAATGTGGAAAAACGTTTCACACATTTGTAAAATGTTGGAAAAGAATCAAACATTTGTTAAATGTAAGAACATTTTCATATGGTTAATAAATGTTGTGAAATGGTTAAGATGTTCATCAAATATTTTGTTATAACATGTTGTTATAATGTTTATAATAATTGTTATAATATGTTGTTATAACATATTTAACATTAAAAGTATCATAATAAAGTAAATTCAGAATAGTCATAAATCTAAGAAAATAAATTAATGTTGGCTTAAATGTGAGATTTTTTATATTTAGTTTAAATAATGGAAAAGTTTCACCTGAAAATATATATATATTTTTGTCACATGTGGCACCCCATAAAATTGAGATTTGTTTCTTTTTCTGGTGTCCAACCACTGCTCAATGATAAAAAAAAATAAATAAAAAGTGACTTGATCCAGGGTCACAAAATGCTAACAGGTCAGGAATTAGATTGGATTGATCGTTGTGATGTTAAAAATACAAAACAATAGTTAACAAGCTAATGTTAGCAATCATCTGGTAACACTGTGTGAGTTTTTGTCTCTTTAATGTAGACAAAAATACCAAAAGTTGAAAATACCAGATTCACTGTGCATCTCTCTGCACTAAAAATACACAAAACTCTCTAAAAACAGTGTGGGAAAATATATTCTTATGACAAAGCATGCGAGCAGCTTTCAAACTTTAAGTGGATTTTGATGGCCATGCAATTTGTTTCTCAAAAACAACAACAAAATATGTGACAGAGGATGAGACAAAGATGTTGGATTTATTTTCAGAATACAGAAAAAATGATGACCGCTTCAGTAGGAGGAGACAGAAAACATTAATTTTAATTGGCGTTAATGGGGCGAAACATGAATTAGAATTTGCACTAATGGGGAGAAACAGGAATTTTAATTGGCATTAATGGGGAGACTCTTGCTATGCTTTCCCCCTTCTTTCTTTTCAGTCACGTCCTTCCCTTCCATCTCAATCTATCCAGCAGGAGCTCCTCTAGTGGTGAGAAAAGGAGGACCACTTTCAGGGGACCCCAAGTAGAAGGGGGACTTTCAGTTAATTCCTAGTGGCACCCCTGCTATCCAACATCCACACAGTTATTCTCCTGCCACAGCCAGTTACACACTGAGGGCAGCAGCCTTTTGTCTCTGTGGAGCTCCAGCTAATAAGCCTAACTAGCCCGAGGTGTGTGGCCTGAGGCTGGAGCTGCCTGCACTGTAGTTCTGCCAGTCAGCATTGGATGGAGCCAATGGGCGGGAATGTAGCAGACCATCACTATGATTCTCCTCAGCCCCTTACAATGGCTTTATCAGAATTATTACAATCTGAATAATGTAGACTTCTAAATGCAATCATATATATTTGATGAGTAGCTGTGACTAGTGAAGCAGTGGCATCAGTGAACTTGGTGAGGGTACATCTTATGCATCTTGTATGGTCATCTTGTATGCTCTGGTGTATTCCATGATTTTTAAAATAACATTACAATTAAAGAGTTATTTATCTTTGTTCTAACTTTACTGTTTAGTCATAGATATGATTATAATAGGAATATAATCATGATAATGTGTAATCATTGGCTCTGTGTTATCATGTAGATTTGTTGATTTGTTTTGTAACATATTTGTAATGTATTAACAGCTTAAGGAAACAATTCAATCTGAAATTGATTGACAGAGCTCTTGATATGGACTGATAAGGGCTGCATGATAATTAATTTAAGCTTTAAATGTATTTGGAATGTATTTGGTGATAAAACTACAATCTTTGATAATCTAGATGTGTGTAGCCCAAATGTGACTTAGCCTTCCTGAGAAAAGATTGGGGCTATAAAGGTTATATTGTCTTGATGAAGCTCTAGAAATGCCCAAATGAGACAACAGTGGTTATACTTTGGAGTGAATGAAAAATGAGCCCAGTGAATAGTAAGACCAGTCACGACACACCTTCTGTCTGTAACATTATTTTAAAAGGGCAAACGCTCCCAGGCACCCTCCAGCATCCTTCCCACATATAGGCCTCCACACAGCTTCTTAAGTAAAAGACTTGTGCTGTGGTTCTTTCTGAAGGCTGTCCCTGGCAAAACGTGACTGTAGAGTTCCCTTGGTTGAAAACAAAATAGTTTTATCTGCTCAGTCAGGAAGGGAGACTTGGTCACGACAAACAAAAGGGGCAGGTGCAATTACACCCCTGACCTTTCCTCTGCACACCACTGCCTTGAAATACAAACAAGTCAGGAACTGGCAACACAGTAGCACAGTTTTTTTTTAATCTCTTACTGATAGCCACCATTTGAAAGGCAACACATAGCCTACTCTAACAAACACATTTTTAGCATCAAAGTACAACTCAGAATATAATGTTAGTGTACCATAGTTATTTTAACAATGGAATCATCTCTGTAAGTGAAATATTGAATGATGAATTTCAAGCAACATTTTTTACATTAAGTGGATGTTGTATTTTTTGGAGTGAAACTCAAAATAGATCAGATCAAAATAAACCATAAGTATGCTACACTCACCCTATTGCCAGCCTTAGCCTATCCAATGTATAATGTGCCCATAGCTTGACACCTTCCTGGGTTGGTGTCGATGCTTTTTTTTCATGCACGGCCGTTAGTGCAAAGCAAGCATTTAATTGCTGTGTGTGTCCATAAATTGGCTCTGAGCATCAGAGCGTACTCTGGCACCAGGCTGTTCCAGCTGTCAGTATTCCTATTCGTACTTTACAAAGCATCACTCCCTTTGAGCATTCAGAGTGCACTTTTGGCACACTGGCAGGGGGAGAAGAGTAGCAGCAGCTTTCAAAAGTTTACACTACATCCAACCATCCATTCATCCATCCATCCATTTTCTAGCCGCTTATCCAGGTCAGAGTCACAGTGGCAACAAGTGGAGCAGCCCAGATGTCCCAGAATCCCAAGGCACTCCCAGGTCAGCTGGGAGCTGTAGGTTTCCAAACCACATCAACTAGCTCCTCTTAATGCTTCAGAGCAGTGGCTTGACTCTGAGGTCCTCCTAGACTTCTTATTAGCTGAGCTCCTCACCATGTTATGGAGAATGAGCCCAGCCGCCCTGCACAGAAACCTCATTTCAGCCGCTTGTATCCACAGTCTCATTATTTCGGTTACTACTTAAATCTTGTGACCATAGACGAGGGTCGGAACAAAGACTGACCGGTAAAGTGAGAGCTTTGCTTTGTGGCTCAGCTCTCTCTCTACCACCACTGTCTTATACAATGAACTGAACTCCTCCTCTTGGGGCGGTTACTCACTCCCCACCTGAATGGGGCATGACACTTTTTGTCCGGGAGAGAACCATGGTCTCAGATTTGGAGGTGCTGACCCTCATCCCGACCAAGTCATACGCAGCTACAAACTGCTCCAATGGAGATCACAGTCTGATGAGGCAAAAAGGATATAACATCATCTGCAAACAGCAGACATGCCACCCTCATGTCACCAAACTGGACACCCTCCAGACCTCGGCTGCACCTTGATATCCTTGTCGGAGTCTGATGCCTACCTTGTAGAAGCTTAACTTAATACCAAGAATGTGAAGACAGCTCTCACTCCAAAAGGACAGTACCAATGCTAATAAGCTAGCAATAAAAAAACAAAGAAAAAAGACAATAACTTGGATTTTATCTTTAGAAAATGCAAATGAACTGTAGTATTTATTAGCAATTAAATTGCATTAATTAATTTTTCATACCTGCTTATTCCTAGTCAGGGTCACGGGGGGTGGGGTGAGGGGCTGGAGCCTATCCCAGCATCGAAACTGATAATTATAAATGAAGCCCAATGGATTACATGTTCAAGTACACCTGAAAATACTTAAAGAAATATTTTTTAAATAATGTCTTTGATAATTTAAGATTGTGGTCTGGTTTTACATTTCAAATGCACTGCAGCACACTTAATACTACAAAAAACATAGACGTGAACATTGATCACAGACTTTGACAAAAGTCAGCATGTTCTTTTATCCACAGCATGCTGTACCACGGGTGTAAGAGGTTCACCAGGGGCCCGGGTGCAAGAATCCCCTGCCGCACCCCCTGCACCCCTGGGTGCAGTGGTGGCCCTATTAGCAATCGCACCCTTGACCCCAGCAATGTTAGTGCCATGCTCAGCTCTCTGAGCAACAGGACCACTTTTACTTTAGTTCTTCGTCTAAAAAAATACTGCATGATGTGCACAAACACTATGGGATGGTCTGGGAGGGCTTAGTGATGTCACTCTAGGGGGTGAACATACTTTATGAACATGGTCTCTTCAAGCAGACAGGGAAGTCAAAGCGACAGGGGAAATTCTGCTACAAATAGGTAAAATCACAAATAGTGGCATTTTGGGATAACATGCTTGATTTTATAAGCTCCTAGCCTAGATTACATCATTTAAGCAATTTGTTGTGTTTGTTTTCTGTCAAGGAAATGTGCACTGAATGCATGCAGTCAGCTGGGGCAAAAAAATAATGGATGAGCAAATGAAAGGTTCCCCCCCCACCCCCCACCCCACCCCCCAGCACACACACACGCACACACACACTACGACCCCCCCCCACCCCCCCACCCCCACCCCCAACCCACAGTTCTGACAAACCAGTGAGGAGCACAACCACCACAGACTGGACTTGCCAGGAGAGGGAGAGAGAGAGAGAGAGAGAGGGAGAGAGAGAGAGAGAGAGAGAGAGAGAGAGGAGCGTTGTGATAAAGCCAATATTTGTCGTCGAACTCCAGCACATAAGAGAATGGGAAGATAATACCCACACTGGAAAGGAACACAGGAACCACAGGAATTATTAATTTGTGTCATTTTTTTTATGATGCATTGTGACAATAGAAATCTGAAGAAGAGAGGGACAGCAAAGAACAGAGGATCGCATGTGGTTTTTGGATGTGCCCAACCATTCCATAAACCATCATGATTTAATGAGGAGAAAATGGTTATTGAGTCCAGTTTAACATCACACTGAAATTACTGGATCAAACATTTCCATGGAGGAGCCACTGGAGACTTCTGCGGGGTATGTGCGCACTGAGATGCTGTAGCTGTACATGAACCGTGATAGATAAGAGTACTTTTATGGAAATTGCTTGGAAGCTCAGCTGAAAGACATACAGGCAGCAATAATACCACACCACACAGAAGCCAGCGCCGGCGATCTGTGTCTCTGCAATAAGAGGTTGATAACAAGCAATAAATTCAGTAAAATAAATAATCTGGTTTTGCGCCATGGGCGACGAGGCGTCAAACTTCAGGAGAAGCAGCAGGACCGGTCTCCCATCACCAAAACCCAGGACTGGTGAGGATCACGGCAGAGAAGAAGAGATTCTTGGCTAAATTAAAACTGATCACCACTAAAAAAAAAAAAAATGAGATTAATGATTTTTGGATGACTTGTCCACTCTGGTTTCACATTACCACTGTGATAGTTGCTAGACGGCGTTTTTGATGTTATACCTACAGAAAGCAAGATTCAGATCTGGGCTGTACTGGACTTGGTCACTTTGATTTATTCCACCACGGGGGCACAAAGATCAAGTGACAGTGACGGACATGAGACGTTTGTTTAGTATTTGAAATAAATGAATACAGCCATATTATTGAATCAATAAGTTGAAACATATAAAAAGGGATCTTTAATTTTTGCACTATGATGGAACCACCACCATGCTCGAAGAAGAGCCTTTCCCTGTCGCTCCCTGTTCCCCGGGAAGGGCAGGCGACCCTGAAGCCTCCGCAGCATCTTTGGAGACAACCGCGGACCCCGATCAAAATCAAACACCGGGGCTACTCCGACACCGACCGGCACCACCACCGGCATATGGAGCGCTCGGACGCCGTGGATACGAGCGACCGACCGGGACTGAAGAAGTCTCGGATGTCCTGGCCATCCTCCTTCCACGGGACCACAAACACATCCATCGGAAACAGTGTCGGGCATAAACGGTAGGCAATGTTGAGGGGGGTGTACATCCCAAACATCCCAATAATAGCCCACGAGAGCCCACAAGGCATATGCGTAAACAGGAGGAGGGGAGGGGGGCATTTTAATGAGTGCTTAATAACGCAGTGTGCCTGAAGGGTTAACTGATATGAAGCGCTTTCTATCGGGAGGCGGGACGCGTGGGTTTTCGGTGCTGATGCGTTATGCGTCTTTGGATAGACTGTGTCAGATGGGTTTGAAGCGCAAACCAGCCCGCCCACTCGAAAAGCAGGAGCAGCATCGGCAAATACCAATAACATTTTTAAGAGCGTCCTCATGTTAAATGCAGGCTACCGAGTTGATAAGGGACATCAGGCAGAGTCGCTTTAGTGGCATCAAAGGTCTAGTGGGTGCGTTCGTGCGTGCATGCTTGACTAAGATATTGCCACTGTGCGCACTCTATGTATTGTACTCAAGGCCCTTATCAGCCTCCTGTTGTCCATAGATGGGGACAGAGGTTCAACCCCCACTGCTGAAGAGTCCTTGAGCAAGACACTGACTCCCTACCAGCTCCTTGGGTGCTGCTGTGTAGCTGAACCTGACCTCTGACTCCCTATATGGGAGGTGGGTGGGGGTGGTGAAAAGAGAATCACCTTACAGGGATGAATAAATTATCAAAATGTTAAGTGACACCTACCTGGCCAGGTGTCACTGGACCACCAAGCAGAAAGCTGCTAGAAAGCTGTAGGCCACCATCATAAAAGGATGGAATATTAGATGACAGTAGCTTTTGTTGCACTGAGGATGATATTGGTGAAAATGGTTGACAGACATAGTGTTGGAGACAAAGCTAACACCAGAATTATATGATATTTAAATTCTACCAGCTAATAAGTCTACCAGCTTTTAAATCAAAACGGCATGGTGTATGTTAATCGAGTAGATTAGTGCATAGCCTGCTGGAGCAATCCCCGTGAAAGGCATTTCATCGAATGAGTCATGGAACAATACATATGTCACTTTGTCCCTACACAACAATAATCACTCAATGTAATCTCTTAACAAATTACTTTGAATGCAGCATCTCCTTCTGTCTCTATTGTGAAACAGCTGCCTTTAAACACAGTGCAATGCTAAAACGTACAGTAAGACAATTTCTCCAAGAACATCCAAAAGAATTTACGGCGAAGCTCATCGCGGACAGGGGTTAGGTTAGCAGTTTACATGACTCATTTAGGTTATTTGTCACATGTTCGTATGAGTAGGTATGCCTGTTTCTGAAGTATCAGTGCAAGAGAGAGAGAGAGAGAGAGAGAGACAGAGAGAGCTGGTTTGCCAAGCTGCTCTCTCTGTGTGACCTCTTCCACTATGTCCTATGTCCATTTGACCCATTCCAACATCCCCAGATGTTCTTCCTGGATGCCTGTAAAGCGAAAGAGTCAGTTTACGTTGGATTGCTTGTGACTCACTTTCCCTTATTCTCCCTCTCACCCTCACTGAGGAAGGCCAAATGTGTTACTTCCGCAGGAGCAGCACAATAAACAGGGTGATTATTACACTAATAACGCAGCCCTGGGAGTGTGGTGGCTCCCATGGGGGCTGTGGGGGCCCAGTCCTGGTTCCTTTCCTGTACGTTTTTCTTTCTTTTTTTTTTTTCTTGTTTCTATGCCACAGACGGCCTTCATGGCAGGCCCCTGGGAGTAGGGCCAACTCCAGCTGACTGGATAGGAAGAGCTGATTTGTATTTTAGTCCCCAGGACACGCTCTGAGGCAGTCCAATCTTTAGTGCAGTGGGACTGACTCTGCCTGCCCTTCTCCTTCTGTGGGCGGCACACCATGAGAGGACGGAGAGAGAGAGAGAAACAATAACTCCATTCCGACAAGCTCCATTCTGAGAGTGCACCAAGCTGGCTCTGACTGTGTGTGTGTGTGTGTGTGTGTGTGCACATTTGTGGGCCAGAATAATATATATTTGTGATGAGCGAATGTGTGCATATGTGCCATAGCTCATCAGTGAAACAGTGTGTGTGAGTGATTGCGGGTGTTTGTGCTGCACAGTGGTCAGGAAGGAGGGTGTGTGCAGGAATGGAGGCTGGTAAATATATGTTGTATGTTATTAGTGGTTCTGAAATGTGGTGTGCACGGTGTGTGTGTGTGTGTGTGTGTGTGTGTGTGGAGGTATTTGTGAGTGGGTTATGCACTGACTGGATAGCGTCTGAGCTGCAGCCTATATAGATTGTAATAAGTCTTGTTTTATCTGTTTTCATATCAGTCAGGGGCTAGAGGGACTTCCGTTGCGTGGCGACATTTTATTTTCATTCTTTTCATTTATTAGAGCAATATTATGCCTCTATGCTGATGTCCGAATAACGGAAGCAGTGAGCTAGGTGCCTCAGCTCCTCTCTGGATTTATCAAGCTTTATGAACAACTATGTGGATCCAGCAGCTCTGGTTTTAGCCCAAGGCTAGTTTGCATTGAGTCCAGGTTATGGAAGGCAGCTTCAAGCACATCTGACCTCGCAGTCTCACTGCTGCTCTGATGGCACTTGCTAGGCCTTGGCTCTCGTTTACATGCACTGAATGTCCAGCAAGATCATTTCACTAGACCCTGAGGTATGGCGAAATCCAGTCAAGCAGTTGTCCCAAGCATTTGAAACCCACTTATATCGACTGAGTTTCTGGAGCCATGTGGAGGAATGACAAGATATTGTCATTAGGCCAGCTTGACAAACTAAACATACATAAGTCGGCAACAGTTTAGGGGAAACTAGATAGATAGATATGACTTACAAATACATTTCCAGTGTTTGTAGCTTGGAGGGTAATTTGATTTTTCCATTCTAAAAATGAAAATTGCAAGATCAAATTTGGAAGCTAAGGAACCTAAGTGCCATCCGGTGCCATACTCATGCATGTCACTGTGCTATTGGAGCATGGAGGAAGTGAAGTCCCCTTACTCAGTATTCTGTGATTGGTTGGATACTGATCGACTTAACTGCTGACCTTGGTGGCTGGAGCACGCAGACCGTTCAATCACTGAAGAGTCAGTGAAGACCTCATCTGGAGGTCTTGAGAATCAATCTCCTCAAGAGATGCTGGTGAGATTGGTTTGGACAAGAACGGATTGTATTGTGTTACTATAATTGATAGCCTGCTTTTTTTTTGAAGAGGCAGCCCTCCCAACACTCACCAAACTAGAGATGGGTATACAAGAGGGATTCTGAGTGTCATTTCATAATTGTTTGAAAAATCATTGTCTGCGATTGTTTGCAGTTGTCTATTTTTGGCTGTATAATGTATCCGACAAAATGGCAGTCTTAGTGGCAATCAGCTTCGCCCCCAAGTGTGTCAGTCTGCCTCCTCTCCTCGCTCCCAGTGTCTTTTGTACGACCGTCTTGTCAGTCCTTTTGTCGGAGCATGCTAATGCGAGTGTATCAGTCATCATGTCCCATGCCCAATACGCTCTGGGAAGTTCCAACACAAGAATGAATGACTGACATTGAACTGAGGAATAGCTCTTCCCGCAATTCTGTTGCTATGGTTACTTGTTTTGTGCATTTGTAGAATAGATTTCATTTACCCAAAAAAGGCAAAGCCTACAGGCACTGATGGGCTTTACTGTATAATGTTTCAGTATGTATGTCATAGCCCTGGGTATGCTTTATGACTTGTATGTTTATGAGGTGAAAAATTGAATAATAATATACCTTTGCAGACTGAAGTGTTTAATCACGGGAGTGTGGCGGTATCCTGCTCAGTCTTCTGCAACACTTTCAACCAAAGCCTCTCTACCTTCCCTACCACTTCATACATTCTCTATGCCTCTTTTCCCCAAGCTGGTATCCACAGCTGATTGGTACGCTGTATGCTGCCTCTTTTGTCCGCTGACTGGCCGGCTGCCATAATAATTTAGAACTTAATGGGATACACCTCCAATTAATCACCACAACAGCAGTATTGTTTTTGCTGATCACACATTCACACAGACAGTGGTTCACATTCAGGAATTATCCCAACAAATGTGTTTTTAATAACATTAACTAATGGACCTCTTGTTTCATTTGTGTAGTGGAACCATCTGTTTAAGCTACAGATTGCACTCTTCTGTGAATACATTGTGCTTTCTCGCTACTTTCAGCGCTAATTAGTGTCTGGAGGCAGTTCATATACTGGAAGGGAGCTCAGTGTTGGTTGGCTCACACTGATCCAGGGATCTCAGGTAATATCCCTCCAAGGTCTTTTACCACTGACACCAAACAGGTTGTTTGCTCTAAGGGGATGTACGGCTCTCATCCAAGGTCCCTCTTTGTGTTTGCTCTCTGCTCATTACTTTGTCTCACTGGAGATGCCCATAGGCTCTCCCAGGCTCTATGGAGGCCCTGCTGTGCTCTCTCTTCAGATACTCTTCACCGCTGGTACCCACATCCACTTCTACCTCACTCAGTTTAGCACAGCCAGCACGCCTTGTAAATTGACTAGACTCTTTGTATCTTTGTATTTTAATTAATTTTTACACTGAATCCTCTTAGAGTGGCTGATACACTAGTCATTTGTTTTTGGCAAATGTAGATGGGCAACGCTCCCAGCAAGAGGCAACAAAGTGGGCCACAACATCAAAAAAATCTATTCAGAATTTTCCTGGCAACAAGATGTTTCCATGTGATTAAAGCAACATTTCTGAGGCAACTCCAGGAACGCTGTTGCCTGTCCAAGTTTCACAAAAAGTTCACCTGTTAACCACTACTGCCTCTCTGTTTAGTGCAGCTAGTGTGCTTAATTTTCATTTACACCTCCTGTCGGTTATTCTTTTATCATCCTGTCCATTGAATCCCCTCAGCGGTCTCCGGTACTTGGCCTTTTCTACTTCTGTTTTGTATGTGGCGGTTTCAGTTCCTCACTCTCTACCTCTGTCAAGATGCCCGTATTCTGATAAGCTCATGTTGGCCCCTTTTGATTTCTTCTTATCTAATAATATTGCGTGTATTACTCCTTTGTCCATTAAAATTACTGTCTTTGATCACTGCAGTTCTTCCTTTTCTAGTCTATTCTTTCATCATCTCCTTTCTCCCCACTGTAAATGGAGACTATTGATTCCATCTCTATTTCTTTTCTCCGCTTTGTCTCTCTATTGTGTGGCCCTTCCCACTGGTTCCCTGAAGCCGCTGAGATTCTCTCTGATAGCCTTGTTCTTGCTTACAGCTGCATTAAGCACACAGCTTCCCTATCATAAATCTATCATTTCATCCCACTCTCCCGCTCTTGTCCACTGAGATCATCAGCTGCTTGCAGAGTCTCTCCCTCCCGTAAGCCATCTCTGAATCGCAAATCTTCATATCCCCAGTGGTGGAATAAACTGCCCACCGCTGACAGTGTGCAGCGCTTCATGTCTTCCTATATTCCTCTCCCTAAAGGTATGCTTCTGTATGTGATACCGATTTTTCATGTGCATTATTCTTCATGCTCTATCCATTTCTTGAAAATCCACAGACTTCAAGGGCGCAGCATACACAATCACCTTCATCATCAGATATGGCTGGCAATCGGCTACCATTAAAGTAGCCGATTCAGTTTATAATTATGTTTTCAAATGACAACAACCATCAACCAGGAAATACACACATCTCTCTAAAAATCACCATGTGTAAATTCAGAATTAGCTTTTCCTTGGTTTTATGGTTCTTCTGTAAAACACTTGTTGTTAGTAGTAGTAGTAGCAGCAGCAGCAGTAGTAGTAGTAGTAGTAGTAGTAGCAGTAGCAGTAGTAGTTGTAGTAGTATTATTAGTAGTGGTGGTAGTAGTAGTAATAGATTAATAGTAGTAGTAGTAGTAGTGGTAGTAGTGATAGCAGTAGTAGTAGTAGTAGTAGCAATAGTAGTAGTAGCAGTAGTAGTAGTAGCAGTAGCAGTAGTAATTCTTTCTTCAAGCCATAGGGAATAGCACTTAATATTCACTGACACCAGCTCAAAATGCAATAGAGTGCCAGTCTTTCGGGGCATCAGACAGATCTTCACACCTTAGACAAATTCCTGTGCTTGAGAGAGAACTGTAACATGATCTGATCATGCTGGTCCCCCTGTGTGAGATTTCCTAGCAATATAGAGGTGTGAAGTGGGTTGTCGTGTCCATGTTGTGGCAAAGTAGATGAGAGAGAGAGCACCATAAGTCACTGGATCCATATCAGCCCCCAATCTTATTCTCACGCTGTGATGCTTCGGCACAGAGTGACGCCACTGAGGGGACGACTCCATTGAAATGTGCTTTAGGCTGCTGTCTGAGCGGAGATCTGTCTGAGTGACGGAGATGGACCAACCTCTGTCAGCTGCATGTCAGCACAGCCGCCCCGCAAGCACACACTCGCTACCACTGCATAGTGGAGCAGAAAAAACAAACGGCATACCTGTTGAGCAGAGCAGAACGCCAAACTACTGCAAGGTACATCAAGGGAGCGCACACGGGCAAAGAGAGTGCCTAGTTCGAATCAAGAACTCAAAACAAATCAGTGCTGAAAAGGATGAAATAGTGCACCTGGAGACCGGACCCGGCATGGGCAGACAGAGATGAAAACTGTGCGTGTGTGTGTGCGTGTGTTCAATAGCCTGGCGCAGCCTGGCGGTGCCAACGTCTCTTCTGAGGTATCACTTCCAGCCCTCCTGCCCAAAACACAAGTCCCCAGGACAGAATCCTTGCCCAAAATTACTGGCAGAATGTCAATTTCACTGGATGATTATGAGAGAGTGGCAGTCCTGCTGAGAGAGGAAGGACAGATGGCAGTAATCGCAGCATACTATGTCACAGACTACCATACTACACATGCTGGCTCAGTCCCAGGCAATATGGCCCCTGTTCAGCACCTTTTATACATTATATTCACAATCTAATAGTGCATGCTGACTAAATGTCATTTTGTGAAAACAATGTTGACTGATATAGAGTAAACCTGAGACAGAATGTAGGAGCAAATCGCCCGTCTTGCCCATTCTTGGTCTTATTCAACTCCACTGTTGGTGCGTGAACTGGATTGGAAAAATTCTACAAACAACAGGAAATAATATTCTGTTGATCAAATGAGTAATTGCTCAAGGAATTGTTAAATTTGCCACTAAATATTTCACACATTTCACAAAATATTCATTGTCATTAGTTTTAATTTTTCCAAAATATATGACACTGTGATGTTTAATAATGCTTATTAATATGCAACTATTACAAGTGAGTGCAGGTCACGTGTGCACACTGCAGTATGTTTTAATGTGGATATACAGAATGTACACAGATGTCAGCTGGGGCTTGTGCTTAGGAATGCATTGCGCACTTTGCTTGCCAGACAGAGCAAAATAAATGTCATTGCTATAGAATCAGAACGCTTCAGAAACCCTAGAAAACAAAACAGATGCAATAGGTACGTCTGAGGAATATAAAGAACACCACTGGCAAGCTGTACAGATGCAACAAGGTTTGTGGGAACCCTCGAGAATTTTACATTATGCATGAAGCACCTTGTGATTTATAGCTATAGCCAACTGAAGGTGCATTCTAATGGTGGATGCACACCTCTGTTTCTTTTGCTGGAAAGTGAGCCACTTATCCAGTTCCTGACCTCTGCTAGATCAAGGTGTGAGCACAGCCCGACTTGTCAGAGCAGTGAGTCTGCTTCTTGTAGGTCATGTTCACACATTAACACTCACCATTCAGACTGTTGGAGGGTAGGAAAAAAAAACGTATGGCCCCAGGGCCCGGCGTGGTATTTTCATTTGATTCTCTACTTGTCAGTTTGAGATCCTCTTGAATGGCTTTTTCTGGGGCCGGGGCCACGGCGGGAGTCGTTCAGTATGGTAGCTGCACCACACTCCACTACACTCTGACTGACAGAGTGCACAGGTCATCTGCAGACAGCTGGAGCTGATGGTGCTGAGGCAGGCTGGGAGCTGTAGTTCACTCAAACAAAAACTAATTAACACCAGTGGTGACTTGGTCTGAGTTCTCTCTCTTTTACACACTCTCTCTTTCTCTCATTGTTATTGTTGTGTGTGTATGTGCGCATGGGGTATGAGTGTGTGTTCTGGGGGCGGGAGGAGGTTTGGGTTGTTGTGGGTGTGCGTGTATGCTTGTGTGATGATGGGGGGGGGGTTTGTTGTGAGATGTTTCATTAAAGAACATCAAAAGTAAAAGCCTTTCTCTCACTCTTTTGAGTGAGGTTGCTGGTCCGATCCCCAACACCCTTAACCCTTGCACCAGCACGCTCTAAAGACAAGTACTGGAAAGTAAATAAAATTAGGTAAATATGTCCAGTGATTTCCATCCTGACCCTCAACCACAGCAACAGTAGGGCAGTAAGACATCTTGGTTTACATCTTTGACTTGCAGCAGCAGCAGCAGATGAAGAACTGGATGCTCCTCTGTGTGGAGCCTGCTTTAATAGAAGGCAACCCCTGCATCCAATCCTTTACATCAAACGGGGGGGGGGAGGCGACACTAGGGAGAAGGTGTGAAGATAAGGAGAGCAGAGAGGAACAGAAGGTAAATGTGGCAAACGAGGAAGAGAACATGCGTCTGGAGAATGGAGAACGAGGGCGGTTGTCATTACAGATCACTGGCAATTGTGTATTTTGTCACGTCAAATTTGATGCGAGCTCCGTCTCCGATTGGTCCTGTCCCGTGCCACTCAAGCGGCCACAGTTGCACAAGCCAGTAACGCTTACACGGAGGCCTGCCCTCCTCTCTGTCAGGGTGCTATAAATAGGGGGAAAGGAGCCCCAGGCACTCAATGTAATGAGATTAAACCAACCAGCTTCAGCTCCCAGTGTTTTATTGAGCTTCATTTCAGTTTCCTTTCTGTATTTCAATATGTATAAGGAAGATATTGAGTGTGTCTGCCTCTGCGTGCTAGACATAGAGTCCATGTAGGAACATTTGGATATGCATCACTTTCTCTGTGTGTATGTGTGTGTGTGAGAGAGAAGGGAGAGAGAGAGAGAGAGAGAGAGAGCGAGAGAGAGAGAGAGAGAGACATAGAGAGAATGTGAAAGAGTTGTGTGAGTATGTGTGTGTAATGTCCTCATTTTGCACCCCGCAGGGCATGGCACATCTCCTGAAGATGTGTTCATCATGATGGTTAAGCGTTTGTCACCATAACGCCGTGCCGTCACGAGGCTCCAACCACTGGGCTGAAATCGTCATGGATTCCTCACATGTTCCGCTGCTTTGCGTTTGAGCTTTCAGCAGTTAGCATACTGTACATGTTAGGCCTGGGTGCCGCCAGTGAAAAGTGATAGTTACCGCAGTGCACAAGGCTTTTGCGTTGCTATTGTTGAATCCTGATCTGTGAAAGCCAGGCAGAGATCCGTTCTGGCACAGCTATTGTGGCTGAACGTATGCGTGTGTGTGTGTATGTGTGTGTGTGTGTGTATGTGTGTGTGTAAGTGTATGTGCTTGTGTGAATGCTTTTGTGAGACAGAATGTGTCTGGGGACATGCAGAGTGGGAGACATCCATTCTGTTTGGACATACTGCTGATTCACACAGCCCATATTCCCCGACTCTGACGTGTTGGAATGGTCTACTAGACTCTGACTGCCATTCCCACCATACCTCTCAGGCCTCATTACCCAATCGCAGCTTCTTCCTCCATCATTTTGCCATCAATTAGGGAGCGCTCGGCTCCCCAAGTTCACTCGACTCTCTGCTGAACACGGCCTGTTAAATACATCTGCTATTTGTCTCCTGCATCCTCCACTCCCATTAGATATGTAGCCGGGAACATAACATTATCAACATTAGCAGCACCTCTGAGCTGCATCATAACCACAGCTGAGGGATGACAAAACAGACAAATGTGGAAGTCATCCAGCAGGAGCAGAGCCTCTTCGCATCTATGAAAGATTTTGTAATAGAGGTGAAGGCAGTAATGTGCACAACAGAAAGATTTATGTACACATCTTTTTAATTTTATTTAGAGTAGTAAACCCGACAAATGGGAATACCCAACGTTTCCAGACGCCTTTGACAAAAGAGAGCATATGAGTGAGTGGGCAGGACTTGTGACTATTGGTCAGGTCTTGCAACTACAGTGTGACTGAATAAAGACGGACAGAGGTTGAAAGTTGCAGCTGCTGGCGCCACGTCAACACAACAGACTTTGATGTGAGGAATGGAAGTGGAAACAGAGCGCATTTGAATCGGGAAACATTTTGAAGTCTAAAATTATAGTGCTTTTGCCTAAAAAACAAGGGAGAATATGAAGGACGGGAAGGCAATGAATGACATAAGAATAAGAGTGACAGACAGCTTGACTCATCAGCCAAGCATGTCACATACTCTGCCAGCCTGCAAGGCAATGGCTCCAAGGCAGTTTCAGGACAAATTAATCCACACAGATAATCCCGCCTTTCCTACACTAATGACTATTTAACTGCTATCTAGGATAATCATACTGATCTCACTATTGTTCTATTATTAATATGATTCTCCTGGTTAAAGCCTTTTATCACTTTACTCTAATTGAAGTTCAGTTTTTCTAATTGTTCTTGTAACAATTATGGCATACACTAACTCAACGGGTGTAGTGGAGGATAAACCCACCGAAACTCAGTTTACCCACCTTTTGATTTTGCAGAATAGAGTTTATTCACCTTTTTAGCCTGACATAATTCTTTATGATATAAAATCATAGTATACATCAAATGTTATCAAACTGATCGTGTTATATTAGGATATGGTCTTTTAATGAAAAAAGACAGAAAGTATAATTGATTTTGGTTCATATTGCTGGTTGTTTGTCACCAACTGGACGTCATAGCTAACTCATTTTATTTACCACTACACCACTGGATGAATCACTTACTTGTAGCATTGGGTTGAATGTAAAAGACAATACACAATCTTGACAAAGAAAGATGCAATTCATTGATGCATACTGTATATTCTTTGTTCAGCCACAATGCAACAGATTTAGCATTAAGCTAAATGGACCATTTTACTGTGTGTTCAAATCAACCTTGTACACTTTCTCACTCAGCTGCACCCTGCCCAGTGTTCGTTATTGCACCATATTATATCAGTAATTATCTATCATTTCAGGGTAATACCCAGCCAAGCATCTTTGTGCGGGGAAATGCGTATGACGAATTGGTTGCCAAGACGGCTTATTAGTCTGCATTTCACTTTTAGAGTGGATTAAATGTGACAGAATTTAAAATTACAGAAAGGGTAGGGAGATTTACAGCATTGAACACACAGATCATGCACAATGAGTACATAGATAGATAGATAGATAGATAGATAGATAGATAGATGGATAGATAGATAGCAGAGTAAGAGAGAAGACAGATGGAGGAAAAGATGGAGGGAGAGATAGTGAGATGGTGAAGAGGAACAGAGCCACAGTGACACAAAGGTAGCTCTGGATGACTCACACTTCTCTCTTCTCTCTCTCTCTTCTCTCTCTCTCTTCATCTCTCTCCAGTCTGGATTAAAATAAAAGAGGCCCAGCAGCCCCAGCCTGCAGAGAGGGAGTTACGCGCTCCATCTCAGAGATAGGGTGATGCGCTAAAAATACCACTCCTTGTGTGGGCTTGTTGGGGAGGGAGGGGGCCGTAGCATGGGGAGGGTTTACAGATTTGGTGGTGTAGTAGAGAAGCCAATGCTATCACCACTCTCCATCCATAGTCCAGATTGATCGCGTTTCCAGCTTCTCTCATCCCATTTGGTTTCTCATCATCTCTGCTCTACAGTGTGCACTAATTAGGTTTTCAAAGAGGCCTCTTTCACTTTCTAGGAATGCTGGTCAGTGCAATTAAGATGTAGTTCGTTAAGTTGAATTTCCCAGAATGTCGCTTTTATCTTGTGGATCCCATCCCTCCCTTCTGTCACCCCCATGCTAGTGTCTCCTATCTGAGAAACTCCATTAACATCAAAAGTGAATCAATATCATTGTGTTGCTCTCGCTGCCGCAGAATAGTTACTCTCTGTGCCGAGGAGTTCATCTCTCTTCGTGGGGAGCTTTGTGAACTGACTGTGAGCTATTACGTTTTTACAACTCCTAATTTATCTGGATGCGAGTGGCAGGAAACGAAGCAGAGCACCAATTGAACATGTCTCTCCATCTGTCTTCTCACAGGATGGGTCTCCATGTCAGCTGATCCATCTGTTTAGCCCAGTCTCTAACCTCGTGCTCCACAACAGCAGAGAGGAGGGGGGAAAGCAGCCCAGCACCCAGAACACAAACCTACACGGCGCTCTTTGAAAGAAAGCAGCACTCATTAAACAAACACTTGTTCTGGTTCCCCCTGATATTCGAGAGCCGCAACGCTGCTTATCAAAGATGTGGATGTTGGGAGTCACGATTCTTAAATACTTACCTTTCACACTAAACGGCCCCTGGGTTTGCAGGGGTAATTTACATGTAAAAGGTTAAGGAGCTCAGTGGAGCAAGAATGCGGTGGAAGAGGGAGGGTGAGGAGGAGAGAGAGAGAGGAAGAAGCGGAGACATTCGACTTCAGCGGTGGGTGTGCCCCCTACTCAGCTGTAATTAATCAAGTTGCATGTGGCCAGATCCACTCGAGATAGAACAGGAGTGAGAGAGACGGAGCGCCACATGGACAGACAGAGAGAAAAACAGATAAAGAGAGAGAGAGAAATGGAAAAGAAAAACACAAAACAGAGCCATTCTGTCAAGCTGCGATGACCTTGTGGACTTTGACGATCAGAGAAATAGAAGTACAGTATTTATAATCTGTAGATGGGTTGGGGAGAGCATAGAGGAGCATGGCATTTCTAATACAGACAAACAGCAACAATGCAGCAGACACCAGTTCAATGCACAGTGTACAGTGCAATATACAGTACCCCAGTTGTGTGGCGTGCATAGTTGCATTGGAGTTGAAAGTTCAGCAGCCCATGAAGCAGACAGGATCCTGACAGACTGAGTTGGTTTCTACCTGAGGAGAGACTCCTGTAAGAGATTTGAGTCTACTGATGGTAATGTACAGTGATGGGCGTCTCTAGTGGGTTTAGAAGAATACCGAGTGTAAGACAAACCACCCAGCAACAGAAACTAAATAACTCAGGAGCAGGAAAACAGTGTGCTCGGAGGTGTGTGTGTGTGTCTAGCGTGAACCTCTTAATCCGGGTGAAATGTATTTTGTACAATAATACATTGAGAGGGGCTGGCAGTGACTGTTCTTTCACAATGTAGTTGGCCCGCTGCGGTACGGATGAAGTAAAGGCTGCTTATCCTGTCTGCTGCGTCTTTGAAAGAAATCCCTTTTCGGAGGCATTTGCCAGGTGAGCGCGATTGTCTGCAAAATCAATTGTGGCTTCCCTCCTGAAAGGCGTGTGCTCTTCCACTCTCAGAGGCTGCGTCTGGCTCCCTGTGTTCGGGCCGCCCTGAGTTGGGTCGGTGATCCTGTGGGCAGGATAATCTGCTGTAATCCCTGGCTCTGTGATCTGACCACAGCACAGTGGATATCGGGACGGGTGGGTGAAGCTATGCCTGGGGCGGACAGTGGGAGGGGAGGAAAGGGAGGAACGGGAGAAAGGGGAGGGGGAGCCTACTGACCAACCTGCCATTCTCATTCTGCTTTTCACAGGCAGTCCCCCCTCTCTCAGCCCTTCCCTCCTGTTTGTTTTTTCCTGCTCTTTCTTCCCCTCTGATCTCTCTCTCTCTCTCTCTGTTTATGTCGCTGCACTGTCCCCATCCAGGCTCTCACATGTGTGTGGCTCCACTGGCCAGATGCCCGCTATCTCTGCCCACATGGTGTGGCTTCGGCCCTCTTGTGCATCGTACTGTAAATGTCGTCATTAGAATGGAAGCAGGCTCGAGCATGCCTGTGCCTCCTTCCTCTTGCGATTGGCTGAGAGGCACAAAGGGCAAGTCGAGGCGAGCAGAGGTGGCAAGCCAGCGCTGTCATTTGAGATGTGTGTGTGTGTGTGTGTTACGGGCATGTTGCCCTAAAAGCATGCCCCAGCCAGAGAGAGCTCCATAAACCTCCCCCTAATGTGCCCGATAGATCCGTGGAGAATTCAATAGAGTGATTCAGCCACAGCGATAGAATACAGCTGTGATTATAGGATCAGCCTATAAAAGTAGCACTCTTTCCCCATTTGCAACTACCCGCTCCCTTCACCAGTCGTCTCCCCCCACTGCTCTCCCTCCCCACGCGTAGCAATCAGCCAGGTGCTAAATGCCTGGGTGAGGCAGGACGCATGGGTGGGTGGGGGTAGTGGAGGGAGGAGGGTGGTGGTGGTGGTGGGGGGGGGGGGGGGGGGGGGGGGTGAAATTGCACGTGGAAATAAGCATCTGTGCTCGCTTGGCAGAGGAGGAAGCGGGGGCAGGAAATAACTGTCATCCTCCACTGAGGCTGAGAGTACGGACTCTGTGTGCATATGTGTGTGTGTGTGTGTGTGTTGGGGCGAGAGAGAGAGGGTGATGGACTGAGGCAGGTTAATCATTAACTTACTGAGCTGGAGAGAATGCGAGAGAGAGAGAGAGAGGGTGAGTATTTTAGAAAGTAGCTTAAATGAATGAGGGTTGCCTCCTCCCCTCAGAGGGGCCTGATTAACGGCAGCTCACACAGCAGAGCGGAGGGAGAGGAGAGCTGACACCGGACTGTTGGGAAAACGCTGATGTGGCAGCAGCCCCCCCCCCTCTCTCCCAGTCAGGGGCTCCATGATGATTGTTAATGAATAATCAATGGCAAGGGAGGGTCAATGGATGGGATGAATGTAAATCTCTTCTACTTTCTCATATAGGTTTAATTAAACTAATCAGTGCATTGACTCAGGCCTTCAAAGCCCTTTTGAAGCCTGCCGTATTAATGACATGTAATCTAACTTCCCCTTTTTGTTGGAGAAATGTGTGCATAGAAGAGAAAATTAAGTGTCACTGCAGAACAGCCCAATTTCCCTGGTTTTATTCTGCACACAAGGATACCCTAAGAAGATGCAGAACATAGTGCTAATTTAATAACCGAGTCAGAATAATACCTGTGTAGCATATTTCTCAGGCAAAATACCACTCAGCTAAATGTTGCACAGTTACTGCGCATGCAATAAATGAGCTTTACATTTTCCATGTCAGTGACCACATCTCTCAGTCATGCAATATGAACCGGAGTCGCGTTGTTAATATATCCATTACCACAGCTTTGTCTCCAACGTGCGTCATCCGGCCCCAAATGAGTTAACAGAGCAAGGCAGTTCAGGTAGCCGGGCTACATGAGAGACAGTGGCTTTAATGTGCTCCTCTCCATCCTGACAGAGACCGTTTGTTATCTTCCAGAGGAGGGAGTCACTCAGCTGGCACAAATCCCCTTCCCTCTGAAACCTCTGATCATCATGTCATTGTCCACAGCGATACACTCCAGGGACTCTGCTTTCACATAATGAAACCAAGAGAGCTGCCCACAGCCTGGCTTGTAATCACAGTGTATACAGTGTGTGTGTGAGTGTGCGTGTGTCTCTGTGTGTGTGTGTGTGTGTGTGTGTGTGTGTTAGTGGGCTGTGTGTACAATTGTGTCTGCGTGCATTTGTGTATACATCTGCATCTTTTTTTGTGTGTCTTTGTATAGTTGTTTGAGTGAGAACAAGAGAGCTTGCATTAATGCTCATGTCGTGTCTGCTGTGTGTATGCATGCGGATGTGGTTGTGTTTTTGGGTGTGTGTTTGTGTTTGTGTGTGTGTGTGTGTGTGCGTGCGTGTGTGTCCACGTGTATGCATGAGTCACTTTGAGAGGTTGCACCAGCTATTATTGTGCTGGGACTCATTATTTAATAGAAGATAGGATAATTGTCTCTTCATCAGCTCTCCATAGATTACAATAGCAACTGTCAACATAAGAAATAAGAATTCTCTTCATTTTTCCAAAGTCGGTCTTTGAATTGAATTGTTCAAATAGGCTGTCTGTGAGGCCTTTTCATAAGTGACTTTCCAAGGCAAGCTCCACCATCGGTCCCCGGTGCATCGTAAACAAATGACAGTTACTCTCTAGCAGAATGAGGATGGGAGAAAAAGGGAGACACAGAAAAAAGGGTAAACTACTGAATATGGAAGGCAAGAGGAGAGGGGAAACAACTTGACAAGGCATCTTATCTTCACTGTGTTCTTCAGTGTGCATATAGGCTTTGTGCTGCATTTGGTATGTGCACAGTGCATATGCAAGGCGTCATACGTCCACACACAAGATAGAACATCTCTTCTCTTTCTGTCTTCACAAGATGACAATCACAAATAAACACGGGGATGCAGGCTGGCACACGCACAAGCACACCAGCTCGCTCGCTCGCTCTCTCTCTCTCTCTCTCTCTCTCTCTCTCTCTCCCTCTCTCACTCACACACACACACACACACACACATACACACAGAGGATTTAAATGTCCAATCTGTATTCCAAACACAGACAAAAGGATAGCCCTGCTACCAAAAACAAAAAAGTGTTTGCAGTGTGTTTTCCACTCTTGAGATGAGCAGAAATCTCAGTACAAGAATTAACAGCATGTGAGCTTTTAATGTATCTGGATGCTGTAAAATAATCTTTACATATGTATCTTTTTTATTAACATTGCAGTAAGACATATCTGCATTTTGACTTACAAAGCAGCCAAAATCTTCATATATTTGTCAAGAAACTATGTGAGTATAACAATGGTTAAAAAAACAAAAATCTTGCTTGAGCTTTACACCATTCCTATCTCCAATGTCATCCCTGAATTAGTTGTGGTTGACCTAATACACCTTGTTTGAAAGCTATTTCATGGTCTAATTGTTGCTCATAGAGAATATTAAGGTAACTCTGCGTCTGCTGCTCACATCTAAAGGCCAAGGAAAGTGCTGTTGGTGCGCAAGGCTGTTGATGTCAAAATACAAAATGCTTTGGGTGCAAACCTTGCATGCTCTTTGGTAGAGTATGTAAACATTTACACAGGGGTATGAGTCAACTCTTTTTCACTGGCTTTTTTTTTTCTTTCCTCGTTTGCCCTCCGCTCCTCGCCTTTTCCCCCTCCTCTTTCTGGGGTGTTTTCTATCTTCCCTTCAAAAAAAATCCTCATTACAGCAGCTCTCTCTGTTGCTCTGTTGAGTGCCTGTGGTCTGTTGCTCTTTGCTGATCAGCCTTCCTGTTGCTGCGGAGGAACTGTGAGCAGTGAGATAAGGAGAGTGAGAGCACATGCTTGCAGTGGGAGGAGGAGGGGAGGAGGGAAAGAGGGGGGGGGGTGAAAAAAAAAGTAACAGATACGGGAAGGTGAAGAGAGAAAGACTTGGCTAATTAGGAAATTGAGAAGGATCATCGCAGCTCCCTCGTGGCTCCCCGAGGGGTGTGAATGTGAGACGCGGCGGTCCTGGACGCCCGGCCGGTCCCGTGAGCTGCGGGCCCGGGGACTCAAACAGAGCTGAGGTGGTGAAATATCAGACGAGCTTCTGTGTGGTCCGCTCGGATGGCAAAAAGGCTGTGAGCGCTGCACACTTGTACTGACAGACAGAGAAACCTCAAACAAGCCTGTACAGTCAGGGATGGAGGAGAGCCGCGCAAAGCCAGGGAGAGGAAAAAACCAGAAGTTTCCAAGGCCCTGAGGATCACAGCGCAGGATATGCATGTTGATGCACGTTGACTCTAACCGGGACTAAAGGAAAGCACCGGGCCTCGTTATTAGATTTTGGTCTGGACTGGGCGCACGGTTCGTACCGCGGCAGGTGCTGTAGCTACGTGGCCGCGTCTGCCCGAGCCGTGAGTCGGGGTACTAAAAAGTAGATGAAGGGGACTGTGTAGGAGGGAGACAGGCACAGGAACAGGCACAGGAACACACACACACAGAGAGAGAGAGTGAGAGAGAGTGAGAGAGAGACAGAGAGAGAGAGAGAGAGAGAGAGAGAGAGAGAGAGAGAGAGAGAGAGAGAGAGAGAGAGAGAGAGAGAGAGAAACGAGACAGCCAGCTTTAAGTGGAGGCTGGGGGAGTTTTTCTTCGACTGGTCTACTCCACCAGGGCCGGAGATGAGTCAGAGGAAGCTGACACGACAGCTGACATTGTGGGAGAGCCCCGAGGGTCCCACCCCCACCTCCACCTCCACCACGTCCGCCGCACCCCCCCTCACCTCACCTGTGTCACCCGAGCAGGGTCGCGGACACGGGGGCTCTTCTCTGTTCCGCCGCCTGAAGCTGAACCGGAGCATTCAGGAGCGCAGACGCTCGTCTCACTGTAGTTGCAGGTACAGTTCTGCATCCAAGCCTTCACTGACCCATAGGGAGATAAATAGATACAGTTTGCCCCATTGTTGTACATGAGTCAAGATGAGGCGTGAATAGCAGGTTTCATAAACACCTCTGCAATGTGTTTGTCAGTGCATCTATTAGGCACAAACCGAGTGAGGAACGTGTTCAGGGAGATGATTCCGCGCACACGCTGTAATAACTGTAGTCAGATGGATTAGATTGTGGGAAGCGCCGAATAATTAGTCCCAAAGTTTGCTGGAAAAAATAAATTTGGGGATTAGCTCGTGCCGTTCGCAGACGGTCCCCCTGGCAGATATTTTTGATGTGTTTTTCATTACTGGGGAGACTTGTTTGAGGATGGTTTGATCTGTTGCCATATGCACAAAGCCTTCTTGGGAGAAGAGTGGTTCCTAATTGGCCAATTTAGGAGTAAGTTCTAAAAATATCACGTTTCACTCTTAATTTTAGAGGTAAAACTGAAAGCAATTCACAGGGATGTTAACAGCAAAAGTTGGATAAGTTTAGGAGAAGTGGAGAGGTGTCTGGAGATAAAAGTCCTCTCTGCCTACTACATTAAAAATAGATGCTGCAGCTAGACTGCAATCTGTTTCCCTATCTATCTGAGTCCTTGTCATTCACAACACTGCAGCCTAAAGTGACATTCATTATGTATATATTATTATGCTACATAGAAACCTGAAACTGCAACTCGTTTAGTATTCATTACAAAATAGGCATATTATAAAAAAAACTATCAACTTTCCATTCTGTCAGTATATGTATATATATATATCAAAATATTCAATGATAAATTGATATTTGTCATTATTCTCTATTCGTTTGAAAATGTCCATCATTTACTTTATACTATATATGGTTATATAATATACGGTTATATAATTCAAACACTAAAACCTAAACTAAAACCAATAGTGTTTTCATTTCTTAGCTACAAGATCTAGTCTGCCCTTCTTCCAACTTAATAAAAGTTGGTCTGAATAGTTTTAAGGGTTTTGGAGCTACTGAAGATAAAAGGCTTCGTGACTACGGGCTGTGGTGAAGAAGAGATGTCTGTAAGCTAAGAGGCATGTTGCTGTGCCTCCTTTGGCTAAACCTTCGGTAAGCTCATCTTTGAATGGATCTGGCAGATTACGCCCAGCCTTGTGTTTGGGGTTCAGTGATAATCAGCAGTGTGCCGGTCTGATGCTGTGAGGACAGCTGCCTTGGCGAGGCCCCAAACTATTTCCCTCCAACCTTTAGACAGACATTGTGACCCGGAGAGAGGCCGGGGTTGAAATGGTTCATTTTGCTCATTTTAACGCGGCTCGCATTAAAATTTGGCTTGTCAGTAGGGTGTATTTCTCGGGGCATCCCGGTGGCAGTCTGCCTATCCACAGGCAGCACAGACTCACAGCTGCATGGGTTCGTGTTGGAGCTCCTGCTGCGCTGTCACGTCTCTCTTTCTTCGCCTTCCCTTCTGAGGAACTACTAGAAACACCAAAGGAGGATGGACTGCACCGCTTGCATTTGATCTTTGGGAAATTAAAGCTTATTCCACTGCATCGTATGTCACCCTAGATAAGCAGCAGCTACATGCTTAAAATGTATATGTGAGTTTTTTAAGAGATGTGAACTGATTTTCTTCACTGTCCCCCTTCTTGCCCCTCAGCTTTGATTCGGAGAATGGTCCCTCGCCAGGCCGCAGTCCCATGGATTCGCAGGCGAGTCCTGGGTTGGTGCTCCACCCTTCCTTCCCCCAGAGCCAGCGCAGGGAGTCCTTCCTGTACCGCTCAGACTCAGACTACGACATGTCCCCCAAAACCATGTCGCGCAACTCCTCCATCAACAGTGAGGGGTGAGTAGGAAGCCCTCGTCCTGGAGCGACAGATCTGTCACTGTCCCTGTTTCAAACTCACAGCGTCCGCTCACACGCACCAGAATCCAACTATACATTATGTTAATCCACTCAGCATTGATTATGATTAGAGAGACATTATGCCCATGAAATCATGATAAATCCTGATAACACTAACTGTTTAATTCTATTTCCTGGCTTGCCTTTCCTGCAAGTTCCAACCTCCTGAACCTTCCATTAGTGAATTTCAGGACCATTTCTCTGTTTAGATCCACATAGGGCTATGTAAACATGCAGCTCACAGATATAGACGCTCATATAAACACTGATACGCAGCGCCTCAGCTGTGTTATTGCATTCCAAACACTCACATTCATATTGTTCCTTCTGTGTTTTTTTGGGTCGTTTTCATCTCTTGTTGTGCAGGCACGCTGAAGACATGATCGTCACCCCTTTCGCTCAGGTATGTCCTCCCTCTTGCACCTCGCCTCCGATGCTTAATTGCTGTAAATGACTTGAAAAGGTGGCTAATTAGTGCAGTGAACTTGTCTCGGTCCCCTCCTCCCCCTCTCTCCCTTCTTCCTTCTTTCCCTCCCACGCTGTCCATCCATCCCCCAGGTGTTGGCCAGCCTACGAACTGTAAGAAGCAACTTCACCATCCTCGCCAATGTCACAACACCCACTAACAAGTCAGTATCATGCTGTCAAACACCCCTCTCCCCACTTACTGCGGTCACGACTGCCAGCTTAGTTTGCAGTGTGTCTTTGCTAATGTCTCATTGTCCTCGCTCCGCCGGGAATAGACTTTTGCCATCTTGATTATCCGGTTTATTATTATTAGACCATGCTTAAGGAAAATATTCTCTGTATTGTTTGGCAGTCCTCCAGCATACTGGCTTAGTGCTGTGTGCAGAGTACATCTTGCCTCTGATGTATGTCCCTGACTCTGTACCCAGACGATGGAGACGGTCAATAACGCTAAAATTATTCTCCTTTGTAATGCAGTAGACGGAAGGAGCGCGAGTTGGCAGGCTTTTAGCTCCACATCAATATGATATATAAAGCAATGCACCACAGAATTATCAGCATCTATAATTATGCAGTGTTGTGGCCTGAAAATGCCTCCCTCACTAGAATGCAAGTATAAAACCACTTAGGCTATCTGGAGGAGATCTGAGCGGAGGCTTTGTCTCTGACTATTTTTGGATACTTGAATATTTGAGGTAAAACGAGGCACTGCTTATCTCCAGTTTTAAAATTCACATGTGGGAATAGTCACAATATTCAAAGACATTTGATATATTTATGCTCCACTCCATTTATCTCTTCTTAGGGGCATATAAATGAATCACATACATATGATGAATACATTTATATGCCCCTGAGAGCCAAGCCTTTTGTCGCCATGCTGTAGTGCTGAGTAGGTGTAAAGCCCAACAGGGGGCAGCAGTGAGCGGTTCTCCCTCTGATGTAATGATTTGTTTGTCCACAGGAGGTCACCAGTGACAAGCCAACCCACTGTTCCCCAGGCTACACTCTCTGGTATGTTGTCAGCTAATTGAAACTCTTAGTCCAAAGACTCCCACACTCCCCTCACACTGCTATAAGGGCACACTAAGGCTCCCACACTCACCAAATGCACCACCATGCACCAGCAGTAATGAAAACATGCGACACCACAGAACATAATTTACGTGGTTATATTTGAGGAGTCTTATGTAATCCACTATACAAATATATTAATACACTACAAGAGGCTACATTTACATCAGAATATAGTGGAAAATTTCCAGTCTTTGACTCAACTAATTCATCCATATTCTCTCTCTGTCACATTTTTTCTACTTTATGTAAGATTCGATAGTGCCTAAAGAGTTATGGTTGTCAACATAAAAAGGACAACCCATGATGAGATACTGTATGTGAATAAGACAAACAAGGCTGATGATGATAGAGGTAAATCGCCGTCCAGAGATACATCTATGCAGGAAAGAGTTCTATTTTCACACAACAGAACTTTATACTTTTACTTCACTGAAATTGAAAGGAAATATTTTACCCTACTTTTTATTTGACCAAATTCTTCAAAAATGTTGCAGTTGCCACATTCATAAAATAGTTTAGATCACAAAATGTAATCAGTTGAGAAAATGCTGGACAAACATCACAAGCCCACTTGTAATTCTTTTATTTTAACCTGCAGAGCTTGATGCTTAAAAGGTGGAATGTGCTAAAATATCAGGAGATTGTAGATTGACTTTTGTTTCTTACCTCCATTTAATATCAAGCACCTATAACATTAACACATGCCATTGAGTGGACACTTACAGTATTATGAGTGCATGCATTTTTATAGCTTGGGTGGCCAAAGATGGGAACTTCCTAACTGAGCTACAGGACAGGACCTTAAGAGGTGCTGATTACTTTGAATGGAGATTATTCTATCAGGGCATTACTAGTTTTACACCAGTATTTGTGTTCTTCTTCCACTATTGGCTGGTGACATTGTGTGTGTGTCTGTGCTGTGTGTGTGTGTTGCGTGTGTGTGCCCTTCCCAGAGGAGACGTACCAGCAGATGGCTCGGGAGACTCTGGAGGAGCTGGATTGGTGTCTGGACCAGCTGGAGACCATCCAGACCCACCGCTCTGTCAGCGAGATGGCCTCCAACAAGGTGCACACCTGTCCGCACACACTTCTACTTCACTTCTACTTTCACATGTCCTTCTCCCCCGACGCTTACACCATTAACTCAATCTGGTGCTAACTGCCTTCGCCTGCTGGTGAATAAGATATAAGGCGCGTATTTCATGGTTCACATGGACATTTCACCATATGATGAGATATTATTATTCAGTTGCAAGTGTGTGACAGTGTACAAGTTCATATACTGTCTAACTTCAAAGCCTCCTCTCTTGGGGAAAAAAACGCTGCAGCTCCATCAAGGTGGATGAATCAAAGTAAACTGAAAAAAAATCAGCTGCAATAACAGTAAACAGAGCTTCTCCATCTGGCTTCTCCAGCCTATGTAGTCTAAACAAGATTTCACGTAACATCGCCTGGCAAATGGCTATGAATGGTCGGCTTTTGGAGTAATCATGTGTTACTGTGTCTATTGTAGATGAGATCAATTTGCAGTGAGTTGTGAAATATACGTAGTGATTCTTCAAAATATTGGCTTCCTGGGTTTTATTTGCAATCCCTTAGTATTAATTGTATTAATGAATAATTTATGTGGACTGTACCACATGTGTGGGTCAAACTTCTCTATGGTTTTTTTTACTGCATTGTTTACTGTTTTGATGTGCATTATAATGTGTAGTTGATTGTGTATGTTTGGTGAGTGTGTCTTTTGTATACAACTGCGAGAGCTGCAGTCAGGTTGAATTCGAATTTTGGGTTTGTGTGTGTGTGTGTGTTTTTGCGTTTGTGCATGCCTGTACGTGCCTGCATGCCTGTATGTGTGTGTGTATGTATGTATGCAAATAAGCAGGCTTCTTAAGTGTGCATGCATTTGTATTTGTGGGGGCAAGGAGATAGAGAGAGAGAGAGAGAGAAGGAGAGAGAGAGAGAGAGAGAGAGAGAGAGAGGCGATGAGGAGGGAGGGTGACGGTGTGTGGGTGGGGAGGACAGGGGAGGGAGGGGGAATGGGTCCTGATGCTGATGTCTCTGCTGTAACCTTGGTTGCTATCGAACAGCAGCAGGGTCTGCCCTTCCCTTTTAGTCATTGGCTTGTCACTCTGACCACAAGGCATGTGGTTTGGGCATCGACCAATGAAATAGAGGCAATGCTCCTTCAATAGTGTTCTGTCTTAAAGAGACAGCACCGTACACCTTGTTTGTTTTATTCTAGAAATTCTCGATATGTTGCGCTTCTCTATTATTTTATGGCAGGGTTCTGTGTGCATGTAATCATGACAGTCAAGCTTATGATAGAAGGAAAGAGGGAGCATGACAGGAGAGTGCTGAAAGGACATTTGTTTGCGTGTGTGTGTGTGTGTGTGTGTGTGTATGCATATATGTGCGTGCATGCAGAATGTGCAGAGAGAAGTCTCCTGGGTGTAAACAGAGACTCAGTGAATACGTCGCTGCCTTTTAGCAGCCGCAGCTAACCTACAAATATCCTCCGCACTGTGCCAATATGGAGGTACACACATGAATATTCCCACTCAGTCTCTCACTCTTACTCACACCCTTGCTCACACACATATTTTCAACAGACGTACATGCTGTCTGTGGCGCATGCGCATTCAGGCTGCGAGAAAAAATGCGAGCACAGACACACACACACACACTCTCGCATGCACGCGCCTGCAGCCACACTGGCTGATTAGCTTGCGAGGGCTGTCTACAGCATCCAGGGAAACGGCGCAAGAGGCAGTGCATTGGAGGAGGAGGAAGGGGAGCCTGAAGCAGCAGGATTAGACCTCCGGCATCTTGGCCAGCTGAGCCATGGATTGACTTGGAGCAGGAGACTGGGCTACGGGGCGACCAGGAGGCAGGCTGACTGACTGCGGACTGACTGTGTGTTGCTGGGATCAGTGAGACAGCACAGACAGGCTGATGCACCGGTAGGACTGGGCCGGGCCTCTGGATCCGCGCTGTGGGGGAGGGGCAGCAGACGCAGGGAGAGGGAGCCTGTTTTTCCAGACCACGGCTCTGGTGTGATTCTTCAGCCTGACCGTCTGCTACGGGCCTGCCTGCATCCCTCTCTCTCTCTTTCTCTCTCTCTCTCTGTCTCCCTCTCTGTCTCTCTCGGTCTCCCTCTCTCACTCTCTCCGTCCTTATTTTTCTCTTTCCATTATCATCTGTTTCCCCTCTTCCCTTTCCCGATGTCCCTGCCGTCGTCCTAGCTCCCCTTACCTCCATCACTCGATACTACGGTCATCTTTCCGTCCTGTCGTCACCCCCTCTCCATCCCTCTCACCTCCATTGTCTATTTTCTATAGCTGTTCGTCAAGCATATTAGTTGACTTAGCTCTCAAAATCTTTTTTTTTCTCTCACCCGTCTCTCACTTCTCTCTTCCTCCATCGGCTCCTCTCTGTGCCCTTCAGACGGTCCCTTGCTCCCTCTCCCTCTCTTTTTCCCTCCATCTTCCCTGTTTCGGCTCCCATCCACTTCTACCCTGCAGTTAACTGTAGATTTGGGTCAGTTTTGCTCAGCAAATGGGATGAGATGTAGTCTCCACAGCAGCCGGATCCAGGGGGCTCCTGGCCTGCCCATCAGGGGGACCCTCATCTTCGGACCACACTGAAGCTGGAGCCCGACTCTGGACTGACTGGGTGGCCTGCTCCGGAGCGCTGCATGTAGGGAAGGACAGTCGGCACCAGCAGCCTCTGCCCTCACCCACCCCTCCCATCCCTTCACCCCTCCTTGGGGCAGCTGTCGCTCTGGAGTGTCCCGGCCTGGCTGGCTGCGGCCTCTCCCAACACACCCTGACGACGCCCTCATGCCACTGGGGCACCCGCAGTGCCCCCACCCCGCTCCACTACCGCGCTCCCTGCCTGTGCCATCGGCCCACGCCCCCCGTCACCCTCAACATGGGTGTGGTGGAGACCATTGACCCGGCCCCGTCGCCCTGCCCCTCGCCTGTACCTGGGGGCTACCGGCTGCCCCGCTCCTCCAGCTACAGCCCCCTGCAGGGGAGGGCAGGGGCAGAGCTGGACCTCGGTGCGGCCGCTGGAGGGGTTCTGGAGGGGGGTGGGACAGCGGCGGAGCGCAGGACGCCCTTAGTGGACCTGTTCTGTGAGACCTGCTCCAGGCCCTGGCTCATCGGCTGGTGGGACCAGGTAGGGCTTGGAGAGCTTGGAGAGGGCAAACAGGCCCGGTGGCTGCCATCTTGGATAGATGTTGTGGACTCTTCAAGTGTTGCCTCTACATCTCCACATGCATTAACAAGTCTGTTTGCTCACTCCATATTCTATGTGTGTGTTATGTTTTCAAGAGTCCAAGATTTTGGTAGTGTCAAGGTAATGTTTTGTGAATTTTATGTGGCAGAGAGACAAGTAGATGATATAAATATGTGTATGTAGTGGGGGAAGGTAGCAAGAGAGTCTGTGTGCCTTTGTGAGGAACTGTGAGGCAGAATGTTGGTGAGTGTGTTTATATTTTCCTTTACTGTTTCTGTTCCCATCCATTATTGATACATGTATCCACTGAAGAGGAACAATCACAAAGGCACAGGGTTTATTAACCCTAACTCTGCTATAGTGTTTCTATAGGCATCACCCTTATTCTTAACCTTTGCGCACCTGGTTTACATTTCTGTCACTTGAGAATATAGCTCCCTAAATCTAAGAAATGGCTTTGGGACTTTGAGATAAATAGTCCAGTCTCCTTTACTGCAGGTACGTTGCAGTGTCACATGATATCCATCTCCATCCTCCACACCTGCGTCCCACATCCCTCTGTCTTCCTCTCTCCCTAACCTGAGGCTGGCCTCAATAAAGACTGCAGGAAGCCAAGCGTATTGTCAGTGAAGGGCAATGCTTAGTGCCTCGGTACTGAGTAGATTTTTCTGTCTAGCCCCATAAAAGAGGATATGTCTTTTCACTATTGTCAGTGTTCTTCCTCTGCTGTGCCATCATCCTACACATGTATAAAATGTTTGTAATTAGATAAAATGGGGGTTTTCTTTGATGTGGCAGGTTTCTGTCATCTGTGATATCCTATGACTGTCTTACCAAAGCCAAGCTTTGCTGACCACAGCTCTGGCCATTGTCGTATCTGTGTTTTATTACTACAGCAGCAGGAGTATGTTATTCACTACTCTGTTGCTCATCACATACATGTTTTTCCAGTCTGAATGAATGAATCAAATGTACAGGCTATAGTTCAGTGGCTCACATCAACCGAGGAACACAGGAATGGCCTCTCTGATATCCAAGAGGATTTTTGCACACGTGTGTATATGTGTGTTTGTGTGTTACGCACGATCACAGGCACTTAGGACAGATGATGCCCCCCTGGGTCTCTCACATATGCATGTGTGTACATGTGTGCGTGTGTTCATGTCTGCTCTGTGTTTGCGTGTTTGTTTCATTAGTCAGTGTCAGAGGAAGAGTGTTGTTTGTCCTGGCACTCGGACTGGCACCGTGGAAGTGTTGGTTGGCAGCTATGACTCAGCGTTACAGCATTAGGGAATGAGAGAGAGAGAAAGAGAGAGAGAGAGAGAGAGAGAGAGAGAGAAAGAAAGAAAGAGAGAGAGAGAGAGAGAGAGGTTTGGGCTGAGCCTGCTGCTTAAGTGTGCCACTGGGCTTGACTAGCTTACCTGGCTCCTGATGGCTTATTCTGCCTGACTGCTTCTATGATTTGCTGTCAGACCACCTACCTGATTGGCTTATCATGCTGAGCCATGTAACCAGTACCAGGCTGGACAAGATAGGTAGAAAAAAGAGAGAGATAACCGAGAGAGAACAAGAGGAAGATGGTGGGAATGTATGAAGTGCATGAAATGGCAGGAAGGAAAAGTGGAGCAATGTCTGTGATAGAGGAAGGTTTTTGAGCTAGAGGGCAATAGTGGAGAGTGTTGTTTACCTCAAGAGGGAGGGAGGAGTAGATATAAGCAAGAGAGAGAGGTGGAGAGGAAGAAAGCAGAGAAGGGGAGGGTTGACCTTGGTAAAGGTCAGAGACACCTGCCTACTCTCTCAGATTGTCACCCAAGCAGCCACTGCTCTCACATCAAGCTGAAGGACTGACTGTGAGGAGGCAGTTGCCAAGGCAACCACTCCGGTTGCCATGGAGATTATTATGTGTGAAGGATCAGTCAGTAGGACACAGACTGAGGGGTCTTGTCCGAATCGCACTGCGCCTTCACGTGACTTGCTTGCCTGGGAATCATTAAAGCTAAAGCTAAAGGGTCTTTGTCTCCAAACTGCACCCACGACTATATGAAATATAAAATGTCAGACCAATTGAGATAACATTCAGAAACTGTGTTTTCTGCATGGATAATGTATTCACTTCATCACATTTGTGTTTGTATTCCTAGGACCTGCGTACCAGCAGTTGATGAGCACTGCGTAATATATTGCTGTAGAATTAGGGACAAAAACATGTAAACATACTGATTAATGTATGGTAATCAAAATATGAGCACACTGAATTGGGTTGTTGTATGTCCGCATCTGAGAGAAAGGACAGGTCTGATTCATGATTGATTTCCTCACCTTTTAGTGAATGAAACCAGAATGAGGGCGAGAATTTCTTTTCTCATGCTTGACTCATTGGAATATTTTGCTGTTCCATATCAAAACAAGTCAAATCTAAAGTACAATGTTGATTATTCTGGAGGTTTACGGAACTGCTTATCCCTACATTTTGATTTTCTCTGAAACACTACATGCCTCCCTTAAAACCGTCATGACTTTTGATCAGGACTTCTGTCAGCTCAAGCATAAACATTATATCAGTAACCTTTCAGGCCGACCACCACCTACTTATACGTTTTCTGTCTATTTAAGACACTCTGTCTTTGTCTGTCTGTCTTCCCCTCAGTTCAAGAGGATGTTGAACCGGGAGCTGTCCCATTTGTCTGAGATGAGTCGCTCAGGGAACCAGGTGTCAGAATACATCTCCACTACCTTCTTAGGTAAAGCAAACCTGCCATTCCTCTGTGACTAACCACTATAGCATGTCTCATGTAGCTCATAGAATTGGCCCAGGTCAAGCATAACTGCCTACCTGACCCCTGACTGTTGACCCCCGCAGATAAGCAGAACGAGGTGGAGATCCCGTCCCCGACCTTGAGGGAGAGGGAGAAGCCCATGTGTCACATCAGTGGTGTGAAGAAGCTCACGCACAGCTCCAGCCTTTCCAACTCCGCCATGCCTCGCTTCGGCGTGAAGACTGAACAGGAAGATGCGTTAGCCAGGGTAAATGGATGCATGAGCAGCAGCCCCATATACGGGGCATACTGCACGCACATGCACACAAAGCCACACAATAGATAACCAAGAACAAGAACACACAAGATAACCAAGAACCCAAACACAATAGATAACCAAGAAATATACTTCTGTACATATTTCTGGACAGATTTGCATATCTGGACACATTTCTATGTATAGATTATCGTTATCTGTAAATTTCTACAATGTAAACATCTTACAATTCACATTTGCACATCTGCACACATTTCTGTAGATATGTTCTTCCATCTGTATACTTGATAGTGTGAACAGTTAAAGGAAAAATCCAGCTAAAGCACTTAAACTTAAACTATTTAAAAAAAAACTATTGGCAATGTGCCTTGCATTTCTGGGTCCATTTTGTTGTTTGGTGGTGTATTTTTATTATTCCTGTGGATAACTGGCCAAACATAGACAATGTGACGTCACATTGAGATATTCCCAGTGCAGCTGCAATGGAGTGTGATTGTAGACATTTTTCAGCCATCAAAACCAGCTGTAAACGGCAGGTTTTGGTGTCAGTCCCTCAGACTCAAAGAGCAAGGGCTTCTCTCTAGACCCACCAGGAAGAAATCTATGGTAGAAGAGGAAGAGATACCAATTTGTCCACCGGCAGGAGCCTCAATAGACCATAATGCATGATGTGTTTTGAGTAATGCCATGTTCGTGTCATGTTGGATTAACCGTAAATACGGCCTGCCGACTGGGAAAATCCATTCACGTCAGCCTCCAAGTGATAATTACAAGTAGAACGTGTGGGCAACCACACATTTAACAAAAATGTAGCAATATTTGCTGCAGTTCGCTTATTTAAACAACGCTTCCAGTGAGATGACATCCCATTATTTTGTATCTTTGTATATGAGGCAAACACAGAATAAGGGGTGAAAGTCATTCTGGGAAATATAGGAAATCACTAACTGAAGTAGAAGTACACAAGGCAGGTTGAGGGAAAGTGGGTACACCAAAAAAGTAAATTACAACACTTCATCACAAAATAACTCCTGGAATGTGTTGAACATCACAGAACATCACAAGTATATCTGAGGGTGGATTGTTCCTTTAACGATTCACACTTGCACATCCGCCTCTAAGCTGTAAATGTGTCAAGGAAGACACTTTATTTATTTATCCCTTGTGTTATTCTCATTATGTTCTCTTCTTGTAATTAGTTGTTGCAATATCTTCAATACTCTGTATTTGCTCTATTCTTATCTATATCCTTCTCTCTGCTGCTGCAGCTACCCAAATTTCCCCACGGGGGTCATTAAAGTTTCATGTAATCTATTCTAATCTAATGTAATCTAATCTAAAGATCACATACTGTAATATCATGCAGCTTTGTGGTAAGGTAGAGAACAAACTGCTAGATTGTTGCAGTGATGTGTGTTATTGTTGTCTGTTGTGCCGTCAGGAGCTGGACGACTTGAACAAGTGGGGCCTTAATATCTTTCGTGTGGCGGAGTTCTCTAATAACCGACCCCTCAGCTGCATCATGTTTGCCATCTTCCAGGTGAGAGAGACGGACTGGGTTTTCTACCACAGATCTCATCTCACTGAGTGATTATTCACCCATGCTAGCACACAGCATGGACTCAGTCATCTGTGATCTTGACCCCCGCTGTCTGTCTCTGCTGCAGGAAAGGGATCTATTGAAGACCTTTCGGATCCCTGTGGATACATTTGTCACCTATGTGATGACCCTGGAGGACCACTACCATGCCAATGTGGCCTACCACAACAGCCTCCACGCCGCAGATGTCACACAGTCTACTCACGTACTGCTGTCCACACCAGCTCTGGATGTAAGTAACTCTACTGGACGACTGAGGACAAGCACCTGGTAGCTTGACATTAGGCTTGGCTTTATACACACAATAAGTTCAGCCATTAGTGAAAAATGTTGTGAATTTATTGTTGTCCTTTCTTCTCCTTCATCTGTCTCTGACAGGCTGTGTTCACTGATCTAGAGATACTAGCTGCACTGTTTGCTGCTGCCATCCACGATGTGGACCATCCAGGAGTGTCCAACCAGTTCCTTATAAACACCAGTGAGTCTACATTATATTGAGGGACATACACAGTTTAGCATTACATGGATGAGCACAACCTATAGATTATAGAAAATCTGAAATGGAAAAAAACAGTGGACAACATGATCTCCAGAGCATATAGGAAGCTGTGTGTACTAAGAAAGCTAAACGGCTTCAGAGTGAGTACACCTGGCCTGGTGACGGTGTATAAATCATACATCCAGCGAGCTCTGGGGTACAGCATACCTGTGTGGCATTTGACCCTGAGTAGTAGCCAGCCTCAACAGTTGGAGAGAAGCCAGAAATGAGCCTGTTGAATCATGTTAGGTCATGACTCTTCACGCTTCGCCTCAGCCTTTTCCAGTCTAGTCCTCTGCCAACTCCCTATCTGAAAAGAGGAGCTATGCCTCAGTTAAGACCGGCAGCTTCAGACATCTCCTATTGTCCAGTAATACCTCTGTTTCTGGAAAGAGCACAAGATCCACTGTGTAAGAATCAGAACTGACCACTTCTACAGGTCAGCCATCCCCCACCTGCCTTTGTCCAACCTCAGTTACAGTGGTATTTTATCCATTTCTGTCTTATTATTATTGGTATTTTATTGGTTTCTTTTTAATTTTCTACTCAGTAAAGGTTTGTCTTTATTGTAAGTCATTGTAAATATTGAGTATGTCAATGTTGATGCAAATTTTAGTGCCTTCACTGCAATTTGCTGATAATAAAATGAATTTTGAGCCTTGATTACTATACCATACTTTAAGTAGCCATTCCACATTCCAGGCATTGTGCTGCCCATCAGCTGCAGTGGTATTTGCCATCTGGTGCCAACGCTGATCGGAGCATGATGATGCTAATGTGGTGATGAACCGATGCTGCTGTGTTTTTACCCTTGTGTGTTGTACGGTGCTCCCCCCCAGACTCAGAGCTAGCCCTGATGTATAATGATGAGTCTGTGTTGGAGAACCACCACCTGGCCGTGGGCTTCAAGCTGCTCCACGAGGAGAACTGCGACATCTTCCAGAACCTGAGCAAGAGGCAGAGACAGAGCCTGAGGAAACTTGTTATTGATATGGTGAGCGCTTGTCGCTGCAGCTACTCTGCACCATCAAGATAACTTCCTTCCTGACTTCCTTCTCTTCCTCTGTTCCTTGCCTCTCTTTCTCCCTCCATTCCCACATTTCTTTTCCCCTGCTTTTTGTAACTAATGACGTTTATTTTCAATTTTCTTCCCAGGTTTTGGCAACGGATATGTCTAAACACATGAGTTTGCTGGCAGACCTTAAGACTATGGTGGAAACCAAGAAGGTGACAAGTTCTGGAGTGCTGCTGCTCGACCACTACACTGACCGGATACAGGTGAGTTGTGACTTTTGAACACACAGTATCAAGTATCTACCCTTGTTTCTATACATAACTAAAATCTGAGTAGTGCATATTGTACACCACACAGGTTAGAGCGTTGCATGTCGTGGCCGAAATGCGACTAACTGTGTGTGTCTGTGCAGGTTTTGAGGAACATGGTGCACTGTGCTGACCTGAGCAACCCCACTAAGCCCCTTGCTGTCTATCGACAATGGACAGAGAGGATCATGGAAGAGTTCTTCAGGCAGGGAGACAAGGAGAGAGAGCGAGGGATGGAGATCAGTCCCATGTGCGATAAACACACTGCATCTGTGGAAAAGAGTCAGGTAAATGATCGACACAGACATATATAGAGACACATGTACAGATGCACACACACAACATGCTCACTGGTTTGTATTGCTTTGCCTCTCCCTTCTTATGGAGATGGATGGACTTTATCATCTGGATGGATGGACTTTATTACTATGCATGCACGATTTTACACACACATGCATGCAGTTCAGAGGTTCCCAAACCTTTTCATGTCAAGGACCCTCAAATACATACACATTAGACCACAGATCCTCATTTGATAAGATTTTGTCCTTTGCTGATGGATATGACACAATTATATAACTGTTTACACTGTAGGTGGGGTGATAACCACAGTGGGGAGAGTGATCTGTCATCTGTGATCAGAACAGTCATCTTCATACATTTTTTCTTTGTGCTAATTTCTAGGGTGTGAAATAACAGTGAAATTAATTTACTCCTCATAAGCAGGGGACCCATCAAGGATCCCTGGTGGTCCCCCAACCCTGAACCACTGTGCTAGTTTATATGATGTATCCATCAGTCATACTGTCCTTTTCCCGACATGTAGGTGGGCTTTATTGACTACATTGTCCACCCTTTGTGGGAGACCTGGGGGGACCTGGTGCACCCTGACGCCCAGGACATCCTGGACACTCTGGAGGACAACAGGGACTGGTACCAGAGCACCATCCCACAGAGCCCCTCGCCACCTCCCGTGTGCCAGGACAAGGAGCTAAACGCCTGCATGGACAAGTTCCAGTTTGAGCTCACCCTAGAGGACAACACTCAGAGAGAACAGGAGCAGGGAGAGGAGGGGGACAAGCCCACCCCGAACCATGTGGCACCGGACTGCAGTCAGGGGGAGGAGGAAGGCAAAAAGGAGGAGGAGGAAGAAGTCATGGCAGAAGAGGAAAACGAGGACATAATAGAAGAGGAAGGAGAGGTGGCAATGGAGGAGGAGGAGGTGGAGGAGGAGCAGGAAGATGAGCTGAAAGCTCATTTGGAAGTGAGACCTGAAAAGGAGAGACTTTCTGACACGAGTCCTGTAGAGGAAGAGGAGGAGTTAGATTCTTCCTCACCAGCTGAAGATACATGAGTTCTGCTCCTGTATTTCCCTCCTCACTTGCACACATTCTCTTGTTCATCCTTTCGATGGCCAAACCAAGAACAAATAAGACTGCAGTGATAATACAGACCTTTAAATATATTTTTCAAAAAGGGAATAAATAAAAATTGCTTAAAGAGAAGTTAATTACACAGCAACTGTAGATTTGGAGCGGTGACAAGTCCTTCTGGCTAATTTCACAAGGAACTTTAGACTTAGAGGAATTTAGGAGAGCATTAACGACGGGCATCTGAAGACAGCGTAGCACTCGGGAACTGGAATGCACACACACAAACACACATAAAGTGACACAGAAACACATGCAAACTCACTCTTGATAAACATGCACTCTTACAAATTAAAAAAATCATGCAGAATACGAGTTAGTCATGTGGAGTACACTAACGCAACATGTGTACACTCATGCATCCACATGCACTTGTGTAGTATACATGCAGTCCACATGTACACCCTCCTTTCTTGCACACACACACGCGTGCACACACACACACACACACACACACTTGTTACCACACTTTATTGTGTGTTTGTATGTGTGCAGATACATGAGGGACATGGATAAGTAATGAATCTCTTTGGAAAAAGCCATCTCTTAATGGAGTATTAACTAGTGTCAGTCAGTATTAGTAATTCATGTTTGTTAGAATCTCAACGGAAACTGTTCTCCTCAGAAAAGCTACACTTCCAAGTGACTTTTTTTTCCATTTCTGTCGGAAAAGAAAAATGCGAATATCCACAGAGTTGGAGGAGGAGAGAGGAAGACATGGAAGGAAAGGAAGATGCTGCGACGAAGGGGCCGCTGGGTCCCATTACCCCTTTTCCCTTTACGAGGAGTGCTACTGGTGCAAGATGGCTCTGTGCCTTTCTGAAACACCAGCTTCCTGAATGGAGCTGTCGTGAAGCAATGCATTGTGGGACACGAGTGTCTGATTTTGTTATCATTTTTGATTGTCTCTTGTTAAAGATCTATCTTTACTGTTCATGGTATCGTGGTGTGTATTCCACACGTACAGTTTCTGTGGTGATATGTTTTAAGCTGTAAGTCTTCCTTTGTTGCTCTTCTGGTAATATAATAACTCAGAACTCTAGATACGGAGCAATCACTACCACCACCACAACCACCAGTGGACTCTTTCCAGCTTATGGTTTTTCTTATTAGAATGATTTTTTAACTTTCTGAGAATAAGCCATGTGATGCTTTGAAGCATATGTTTTGCCTATTTTCTATTTACCACAGTTGCTAAATATGTTGAAGGGTTATAGAATAATTTCATCAGCAGAACAAATTTTCACACACCATCTCACACCCACTTGCACTGTGTGTTTATGTCTCCTCATACACAACAATTCTCACCAAAGCAAAGGATGAGAAACTTCAATGGGTGAAGTGATTCGAAGGAACACAGACGTGAGAAGAAAAAGAAAAAGAAAATCAGGGAGGCAGAATGTCAGGGGAAAGAAGCGTGACTTGGCCAAAAGGAGGTCTGGCAGTCCCTAATCATCCTTGTTATGTTTGACGCTTTTTTGCCTTAATGTCAGATGCAGGATACATACCTGCCAGTATGTAGATTTATATGATATATAATAGATATCCTAGTATATTTATATCATGTCTGTATGCTTCTTTCTGTGAGTATCGGTGTGTCTATACACAATGTATCCAGCATTTGCATTTGAAGGGGAAAGGGAAACATTGCTGCCAATTAGTCATTATGTTGCTGCAGTGCTCTGGCCAACATAAAGAATGTCTTGTTTTTAATCAGGAAGGTACAATGACTATCTTTATAGCTACCTGGAGGCATGCAGATGAAATAAGCAATTGACATAAAGGTGTTGCAGGCAATGTGGTTGAATATTTTCTCTAAGGTTGTTCTTTTGTTTGAAATTGATGGACTTGTGTTGGCTTGTCGACATGATGAATTTGACAGTGTGTGTGTGTGTGTGTGTGTGTGTGTGTGTGGTCAGGAGTGAGTGAGTGAGGGCCGGATGATAGAGATGTTGTCATGTTATGTGTCATTGTTCACTCACTAGCATCACCATATCTTGTTGAATGGTGTTCAGGATTCGATCAGCACAGCTTAAATAGGTCACGGTTTGTTTAGGTATTTTTCACAGGGTAAAAAAAAAAAAAAGAACATGAGCGTGGTTCTTTTGAAGGTAAGAGCTAGTTTCTGCAGGTCAGTAACTGAGCTCGTCCGGAGAGACACCTCTGCTTGGTGCAACAGAAGCCTGTGTGTTTGACCTGCTCCGTCGCTGGATGGAGCAGAGCTGCGGGGCCGCCACACAGGCTTCCATCTGGTGGAATGGGAATCCAAAATTACTATTGCAGTTATTTAAATACAAGATTCCCATATGCATCGGCCTTTTACTTTAAAGATGTTGCTTTGTTTTTGTGGCTTCTTGTTATGTCATAAGCTATAAAAACATTAATATTTAATTGCCATACAAACACAATACTGTAGCAATTGTTTCTTATTAAGAAATTATTAAATTGATTGATTGCTGCCATTCTTTTTAAATGATGAAAAGAAAACCATGGGATGTCTCTCAAGCGTTTTCTTTGAACAGTTTGTGTACAGTTTATTTTTGTATCATTCTGGTGGATGGTCTGGAAATTGAATCACGTATTGATGATATAGCTATAAGCATTATCACCCTTGTATATAATGTAATATTGGATTGTAAATTATAAATTTATTCAAGTCATAATGATTGACAAATAACCACTTAAGGTTGTTAAGTGAACCACTGAAGCACTGCAGGCCACATCCTCACCTTCTCATTTTCCTATTACGTTTTCACTCACTTGTGCTAACATCCTGTCACATTTTTAATTGTGCACATTTTTAAAAATAAAGATATTTGTACCAGCACTTTATTTCGGCAGGTTTTGAGGCAGACAGTGTGTTTCGGGTCGTGTACAGTCTGTGCTGGAGGTTTGGTCATTGGCAGTCACCTATTGATTATATTCCATCGGGCCAAATCCCAAACACTCATTGTGCAGTAGTCGATGTTAACCCATCCCCTGTTTCTAGAGACATAATTGAAGAAAATAATCATTCTCTATTAATATTCCATGTGAGAGTGAAGTTTTTTGACTGGTAAAGTCAAATGTAAGTGGATTAACTCACATAGGATGTGACTTGATGATAGAAAATGAATAACACGTGTCCTTTGATAACTTGGCCATTTCTAGAATGATCTCCACCTCTATTTCTTAGTAACTTTTATCACTAGCCTGATAGCCTAAACGTCAGTCCCATGGTGGCCTAACTAGCTGGTTCCCATCGGCGTCGCCGTCAGGTTACTTTGCCACAGACTGACTCCCTCTGAGAATAATTCTCTGGGCTTTAATTCATGTGTTTGTTCACAAGTTAGAAAGATTATACAAGTGGAAAGAACACCATGAAATGATTGTAATATTTGTAAATGATCTTGCTGTAATGTGTAAAATGTGTCCAAGTTATTTTTTATTATATTATTTTTATGAAAGTTTTTCCTCTTGACAGAGCTGAGGTGTCATTTTGTGAATAAATGCATTTAATAAGCAAACATCTATATATAAAACAATATTATATATCAGTATATTTTTCTTTTATTTCACTGTTCGGTACTGTAAAGTGTGTTAAAATTACAAATAAAGTAAGATTTTTATATTAAATGCGATATTGTTTGTAGTATGTTTGATGTTATCATGTGCATAGTACATACATACATACATACGTACATACTGTGCTTGTACATTGGTTTTGTTACTATATTGGTATAGAGGCTCAGTAGCATAATCTCATTCCTAACCGTCCCCAGACCCTAATATCCCTGTCCCACCCTTCACTCCCTTATCCTAAAAAGGGTCAATCAACCCCATTACCCCTTATGCTACCCAGGGTTTGTACCCCACATGCACACATCCACACACACACACACACGCACACACACACACACACGCACACACACTTCTCTTTATGGTAAAGCAGTTGTATTGTGCATGTATTAGGTGCTCAGGTCTGAGAGCAGATATGGAATGCAGCATTGAGCCTTCTTGATATTGCACGGGCCTAACTCAATATATATCAATATCAATGAAGGAAGGTGCCGACTTCATAACCTTGCATAACAACACTCTAATATCTAGATTATGTGGTCAGTGAATGGTGTTGCTTGTCCGATGGTCCTGACTTGTAGATCTATAATGGCATAGCCTGATGTCCTCTTGTTTTTAACATCTGAACTGGGCTCTGTAATGGATGCTCGCCCTGGATTATGGCACAAAGGATTGTTATATCACATCCTGTGAATTGATAAATGATACTGTTTACATTTCCCTGCGATGTAATAGAGACAGTAGTAAACCTGCTCCATTCTGAGAAACCAGTGCCAGACCCAAAGGCATTTATTATTAAGATCCTTTTCAAAGAGATAATAACAATGTAATAAACTTATATTATTCTTATTATTATTATTTGTTTGTTGGTTTTTACATTTTATGTTGTATGTGGTTTATGGTGCAAATTTTCCTCTGGTTCAGCTAAACTCAAGGTTGGCATGAGATGGCTGCGTCCAACATTTTACCCAGAATCCTCTACTTTACACACCTCCCACGCCTCCCCACCAATCAGGACGTCTAAACAATGACGGCGTCCAATCAGAGGAAAACAAGACAGAGAGAGGGGGGAGTGCCACAGGCATGCGCATTGCTGTTGCGGAACAAGGAAGGGTAATGACTGATTAGCCATTTACCTGTTCTCTTAGGAAAAAACTGACATAGTTTTTGTTTTTATGAACCTTTCTCGTCCGAGATATTGTGATATTATCGCAGCGACATACATACATTTGGTAATTTTTCGATAACGTCTATATTTGGTGTTTGTTTGTTGTTAACTAAACAACAAGCCGGAGTCGCTCTCGTTTAGCTAACTTCGCTTGCTAGCGGCTTTAGGGGCTAGCTAACGTTAAGAAGTAGCTTTACCATGACTAGCTAGCAGCATGTTGATACATAATGTAGCATATTATCATTGTGGTATTTTAGTACCATGGTGTGTCCTGTCACAGCGTGCTGTTAACGGCCATAAGAAGTGCCACCTGCATTCATTTGTAAATTGCATTTCATTGACAGGCGTTTCTGGAGTAGCTGAATCTCTCTAGCTAACACTAAATCTCTCCCAGTCTGGAGCTGCACCATCATCACCGTCATCACCATGTCCTGTGTGTATCTGCTGCTGCTGCTGCTGAGTCTGGGAGTGTCAGCGGTGGAAGTCCAGCGGCCTCGCGGTGTTCCTCTATCAAGTGAGGATCAAGAATTTAATTGCAGCTAATAAGATGTGCTCCACATGTACAGTTACATATCTCTGGCCCTAGTGTGAAATTGAATTGACAATGTAATCCCTTTGAATTTTGGAGATGCCATTGCACTGACTCTGTTTCCTCTGTTGACCCCCAACAGAGCGTCAGTTCTATGAAGAGAATAAACCTTTCACTTGCCTGGATGGCTCCCGCAGCATTCCCTTTGACAGAGTGAACGACGATTACTGTGACTGCCAGGATGGCTCTGACGAACCAGGTGCGTTCATCTCACATCTTGGCAACCAAGTTACTGGAGATTCCCATCAAAAGCAAGCTGAGAATCATTTTGAGAGTGTTTGTTATTCACTATTTTGTCACAGTGCATTGAATTAAATACACCAGTCTCTCAGAGAAGTCATACGCAGCTTACTTAATCAGTATCATCCTTAAATTTGCTAGATATTGGTGGTAACAGCCAGCTGGATTTGCAGGAATAATGCATTTATTTTCTTGCAGGCACTGCTGCTTGTCCCAATGGCAGCTTCCACTGCACCAACGCAGGTTTCCGATCAGCCTTCATCCCTTCCTCCCGCATCAATGACGGCATCTGTGGTAAGAATATGTTACCCCCCCTGAGTTGCACTGAATCGTTTATTCAGGCATGCAGTGTGACCAGGGTTTTGATTAATGTGTGTTTCCTCTACAGACTGCTGTGACACAACAGATGAGTACAACAGTGGTGCCGCCTGTCAGAACACCTGCAGGTGAGAATGTCTTTGAATTTTAACTCAGATGAAATACCCACTCTCTAACATCTAAGCCATGTTTCTCTTCATTGTTGATATTTGGTTGTTTTGGTGCCATGCAGCTGGACTCAAAATAAATTTAGAGCGAATTTATTTTTTTACTCATTAACATAAAGGTGTGTGTGTGTGAGAGTGTGATTTGAGCTGAAACCTAGAAGCACAGTGACTTTTCTAGTGCATGTTTCTTGTTTCCTACTTTGTGAGTCAAATATTTTATTTCCTGTGTGATCTACAGGGAGTTGGGGCGCAAAGAGAGAGAAAGCCTGCAGAAGATGGCAGAGATTGCCAAGGAGGGCTTTCTGCTTAGACAGCAACTTATACATGAGGCCAAGAGGGGCCAAGAAGAGAAACAGGTGTGAATGACAAAACAACTTTTGGGGGTTGTATTGAGCAAAAACATGTTCAGAGCAATGAAATATGTCTCCATTCTGGGTCAGAGCTTAATCAGGATAGCATACAGAGATGCTTTGGAGTTTAAATGTTATTAGTTACTGTATCAACAAAGAAATTCAAACATTTCTGTATAAATTAGTGTATATTTTACTATTAAATCTAATTTCTGTTTGAAGGCCTGAGATTCAGGTGTTAAGGCCAGAATCACCTTTATTCACCAATTACAGAGGAGGTAGTAGGAGTTACATGATGTTGAGCATGTCCCACACCTTACAGATTATAGCCAAATTTGACACAACTACAAAAAGATTGCTAACTGGATGTGACTGCACATACTGTGCTAGAGAGACGGGTGGAGAGGTGCAGGTAATGCAATTAAAATGCCTATGTTTTGTGGTCTAGTACAGTGAAATCCTTATCTGTGATAATGAATCAGAACCACTCACTCAAAGCCAGAAACCAGCTTGCTATCCGAAGTCCGACTGCAATAAAAAACAGTTCAGCTAATTTGGGAGTGATGAGTTGCCAGGTCTTCCAAGCTGACAATGACTGGGACTTCGTATTTTGCTTTTGCATTATGAAATTGCCGTGGTAAATTATGCTACAATAGCTTTCTCTGTGGCCAGCCCTGTTTGCTATCTTTGACCAGAGAATGTGCAACATTCATGCATCTGACAGTGTTTTTCTTTGTAGATGTCTACACACTGTCATAAACTGTTCAGGTATTGTGTTATGCTGATTTAGGTTATGTTTGAGTTTATTTATTGAATTCATCTGTCTCAACAGGGTAAACTAACAGAACTGCAGGTCAGTAAGAAGGGTATGGAAGAGAAGGTGGAGGCCCTGAGAACTGTGAAGGAGACTGCAGAGCAGCCAGAAAAAGAAGCTAAAGAGCGCCATCTGAAGGCCTGGGAAGGTAAATTGAGATGTGGCCAGTATATTGAGATGTGGCCAGTATATCACCATCTGCAGTTTGTTCTAGGCACCACATGACAAGGATTATGTCTACATCCCCAATACTTGACTCTCTAGTCGGTTTACCTTTGTCCAAATTAACAGATATAATTACACCTCAAAAGGGCAAAAATAATGCCTTACAAAACTGTAATGCACTTAATGTTTACAAGCAGCAAGGTTGTTAACTATAACTGTAATCAGTCTACACATTTCTGCAGGCCAGTTGCCTAAACACAGTGTGTTTCTTTACTCCTGTGTATTGTTTCATTTTTAAAAATCTTGTGCGCTAGTATTTTTGTATTCTAAAATTCAGTCTCCTGAAGTTTCACAAATACGATTCTGCCATATTATGTGCTTACATTGTATAGAAATGAGTGCGTATGATCACTATTCCTGATCATTAATATGCAGTAAGAAAGTGTCTCATTTCACTCGTTCCTGTTTCAGATCAAAAAGCTCTCATCCATATGGAGAAGGACAAGGTTAGGATGGCTGAGGCTTTTGGCGAACTGGATGATGATGCAGATGGCTCGTGAGTATTGGTGCCCTGCAGAATTACTAGCACCCTTGGTAAAGTGAGATTTATACAGCATACAGCATAGTGAAATTTACCAGGGAGGACTTTAATAAGCTTTGCAGCAGAAGATGCCAACAATTGTTGTAACCGTTTCTTAAAAATGGAAATTATCGCTCAATGGAAATTGGGGATGTAACGAAAGCTAACGGTTTGGTTTTATACGCAGTACTGGGTTCACAGTTCAATATTATCACAGTATTTTGAGCAAAATCTGAATGAAAATTCATTTCTGACGCAAAACAAAACAAGTGTGAAAACCATAAACATGGTGACCAAAGGTTTCTGTAAGTTAAATTTAAAACTTTTAAATACCTTTTTAATACCAGTTCAAATAAAACGCAATTTCATCCCCAAATAAGCCTGAAGATAATAAAAAAAAACAGTGAAACAGTGAAGTATACATTTGCGCAACTAGGGGAATTAGTGCAAAGAGAAACAGTGTTTCACAACAAAGTTTTTAAGACTAAACTGTATTTAAGACTCAAACACAAATTTTTTAAGACTAAACTGTATTTAAGATTCAAACACAACATCTAACCTTATACCAGCACCTGGAGTTTTTCACTGTGAAGTTGTTGTACATGGTGCATTGTGTTGCTAGTGTTACCTGCAAGGCGAGGCTCTCTTACAATACTTCCAAACAGTCTTTGTCTTGTCAGTTGTGTTGTTGCTGTGTTGTTCCTTAATTGGAAATCCAAAATGCTGTCCATCCTACATCTTAACAGTAGTCAGCTCAGCTGGGCTCACCAGAAGTGTGATGACTAGTACGTGTTAAGTGTTCAAACAAAAGAGAGAAGACCATTCTGAATGTCATTTCTCAGATTTTTTTTTTTTTTTTGATGCAACTCCACAATGTCAAAATATTGTATCATGTAATTTCGTGTCACAAACATTCGTTACGTACCCACTTGAAATTAATAAATGTTCTGAACAAACAGAGTAGAGAGCAGAGATTACAGATCATTACTCATATTGTTTATCTATATGGCCATTTTGAGTGATTGTTACCAATAATTGTGTGTTTTTCTAGGTCTTCTTTATTGGCTGACTTGCAGACATTTAGCGAGTCATTACTGTGATTGAGTGGGTGATGTGTTTTTGTTTATCTCAGTGTCTCAGTGGCTGAGCTTCTGTCCCACGCTGAGCTGGACCCAGATTCAGATGGTTCACTGACAGAGGCAGAGGTTCAGGTAAGATGCTCTGTAATTCTTCTGTACTTCAGGAAATTCATTCTATTTCAACTCTGAACATCACTATGCAGACTTTTGTGTTGGTCATTTTAAACATAATAATGTGTGATTATCATAATGAACAATTATCTATTGTACATCATGTTTTGAGCTGAACAAAACAAGACATTGTGATTGTCTTTGGTTCATTTAGGGATTATTGGGAGGATTGGACAAAGTGGATAGAGCAGCATTTGAGACCGTTTGGAGTAACATCAAAGAAAAATACATATCAGAGGTAAGAACCTGAGTAAGATGAGATATAAGATAAGATAAGATATACTTGTATTGTCTCTATAGTCTTCTCTCAGTATATTCCCAGTGTGAAGAAGCCACAGCTTATCTAAATTTGGTCGGCATCAGGCCCAAGCAGACACCCCAGCACCGGTGGAGACCCCGCAGGAAGAGGTGAGGGAGCCAGTCGCCGACAGCGACTCCGATCAATACCCTGAGGATGACATCCCAGAGGAGGAGGAGGAAGAAGAGGAGGAAGAGGAGGAAGAAGAAGACCAAGACGAGGAAGACGATAAGGTAAACTGACTGAGTTTCTCCACCACCCTATGCTGTGGGAGTCTCAGGTTTGTCGCAGTGAGTCACTCTATCTGGGTTTGATATGCAGATCCCTCCTACGACGCGGACTCAGGAGAAGAAAGATGCTGACGAGGAGACCATGCCACCCTATGACCAAGAGACACAGAACCTCATTGATGGTGAGCGTGTGTATATACTGTATATATGTGTGTATATTTATAAAACAGATGGTTCCAATCCTCAATTCTGATTTAGCTGAGTCACGTAACTGCATAGGTGTTAATTAAAATTTTAATGCGCTATCTGAAAATCACCAGTCATCCTGGTAGTATAACTATATTGCTTATTGGAAGACGAAAAATAGATTTATTGAACGTTTGTGTTCCTTTTTTATTACAATAGTCAACTGCCAACCTTTTTATAAAAGCAATAAACCGACTGAATAAAGCTGTGATTTACATTGATTTTAGAACAGCTGAGAGGTGTTGTTGTTCACGATGTGAAGCAGAGTCTCTTGGTTAAAAATGTATATAAATCTAGACTATATGTGTATATATATGTATGTACATATATGCATGTGGCCTGATTGATGTAATTTAGAGTTTTATGGGTCTTTACCGCGAAGGCATATTTTTAATTAAGTGCATCTGATTCCCAGCTGCTCAGAAAACCAGGGATGAATTTGATGAGGCTGAGAGAGCTCTCCGCGAAGTGGATGATCAGATCAAGTAAGTCCTCAGCATGAATATGAATGGGCTTCGTTCCCAGAAATGCAATCACAGCGTTTGCTACCACAACTGCAGCGTAACTTTGACAGCTGCAGCCGATAGAAGATTAATGTTGTTACCGGCATAATCGCAGTGCTATTAATTGAACACTACAAACAAAAACACATATTTTGGGGTTGATTGTCTGACAAACAATACTGATCTAATTTTGTTTCTGCTTTTCCTCTGCAGGAGCCTTGAGAAGGAGATCTCCTTTGACTTTGGGCCGAGCGCTGAGTTTGCCTACATGTACAGCCAGTGCTATGAGTTAACTACTGGAGAGTATGTTCACCCTCTGCCTTTGGAAGAAGATCTTTTCTATTTATCTTATTTATTATTTGGTATGAATTTCCAATTATGAGAGACTAAGCACCTCCTTCATTTTCAGGTACATCTACAGGCTCTGTCCGTTCAACCGAGTATCCCAGAAACCCAAGTACGGCGGATCAGAAACCAACCTAGGGTAAGGGAGTACCGGTGTCTGTCTATCTGTTATGCTTTGTTAGTGTTATTTTAAAAGCTCACTTGACTCACCCTCATTCCCTCTCTCTAGAACCTGGGGAACATGGGCAGGTCCTGAGGGAGACGTCTACGCCCTGATGAAGTATGAACATGGAACAGGGTGCTGGCAAGGCCCCAATAGATCCACCACAGTAAGTCTCGGCCACTCAAGCCTCTTCTCAGCCCTGATTTGATCCTCGATCCCCAGACTTGATCCTTGTCCACAGCTGATTTTTCGCACCTTGATGATTCCTCACAGGACAAAGCACTAATAGCTTGATTTTCTCTCTCTTTCAGGTGAAGCTAACCTGTGGGAAGGAGACAGTTGTGACATCTACCTCAGAGCCCAGTCGCTGTGAGTACCTGATGGAGTTCATCACCCCCGCTGTCTGCCAGGAGCCGCCGAGCCTGGACTCTCCTCTTCACGGGCATGAGGAGCTCTAGATTCACTCCAGTTGTAAGTTTCTTAGAATTTTAAACCGTAATTTGTACGTACATGTCAGCTGGCAAACCTGAATAATGCAGTCAGTGGCCCAAGATTGTTAAAGGAAGTCCACTTTTTGAGCAGAAGTACAATGGTTTGGCACCAATGAAAAAGAACTATATTTACAATCAACAATTCACCATCATTTCTACATGGTGCTTATTGAAGCCAATTACTATTCAATGATAGTAAGAGCTTCATTATGTGTAGCTACAACATTTTAGAAGAAAGAAAATCCTTTTCCATTGCAATAACAGTTTCCTATTAGAAGAAGAACAGAACAGCACAGAGCAGGAAGAGCAAGGTAATGCAACTTCATTTGACTTCATTGTTGGTTGTTGATAAACAAACCTACTGGAAACATTGAGAATTTACTGATGCTGGGTAGATGAGTTAATAGATGTCAGGTGTAGTTTTCCCTTTTTAAAGAGACAAACGTTATAAAATGCTATTACAACTTACTCTTATTCAGTGATTTGATATTGGTCAGATGGAGGTGACGTTTTAAACTCCCATTCAGCTTGAGAAGTATTTCTCCTCTATGATTGATGGTGATATTGTAGCGTGGGTATCGTACCTTCAATATCAGTGTAGTGTAGATGAGTGTAAGTCTGATCAGTGTTGAGGGCGAGTGTGGAGGTGAGTGGATGTGGGACAGCAGAACTCTTGATCCTTCTGGATGTGTCATGGACCTAACACAACAAAACATCTAACCCCAATTACGTATCCCCCTCTCACTCACACCCATTTCCTCTAACTTCCAAGCTAGGTTTATACGTAGGTGCTCATCTTAAAATAGCACAAGGGACAGGTACATTAGTTCCTGTATACTGGTAAATGCTGACTCCTTTGAAATCAAACCTGTGGGGACTAAATGCAACTGAATTGCACTGCCTCTAATGCAACAACTAGGAAGTGGTGGCTTGAGTGAACAAGCCACAGAAATGAACCTATATGTGCTCTCTCTTGCAGGTTGCTCTTAAGGGACCACAGGGACTGCAGCAACATGAACTTGCTCTGCTACAGCAAGCTTCACCACCCTGGCCTCAGTTAAATAATAGAGAATAAGGGAGGGAAATTCCAATTTGTAGTCATCTCTTCTTTTGTCTTTTCTCATATTTGTGTCAAAATATAGCGTCATTCCATTGTTTTCAAATAAAGTTGTTTTTAACATATTCCAAACTATTGCCTCCTGTCGTTTCATTGCCAATTATACATGCAGCCAACTTGTAATTAGTGATTTCTCAAGTCACACTGGGTATTTCAGAAGTAGTTATACAGTTTTAAATAAAAACAAAATTAGAATTTTAGTCATTTTTAACCAATTTAGTCATTCTAACAAATCAACATTCAATTTAGCATTTATTAATACTACAAATTATACTTCTAAAACCTTAATACCAGGAAATAACACTTAGGACTTATGTCCCTGCATGCAAAAGTGTTTGAATTGTTGCCCATCCTTGTTAACACATTCTTGCATTCCCTCTGCGACGCTGTCACACCATCTTGCGTAATCCTTTGTCTGCATTGATTTAATGTATAGAAAAATGTATACCTACTTTTAAAACACCCTGTATATTGCAAAATGGAGAGCGTGCTACAATGTGTCTTGGTATCAAAAGGATTCTAATCACTGTGTTGCCTCTATAATTTCTGAGACTTATTGCAAGTGGTGTGCTGTGAAAGCAAGCAAGTCAGAAGAAACCTTAACTATGTTTCATTGTTTAGTAAGTTGATTAGTATACTGTATATGCATACATGATGGTGACAAATGGCATTCTCTTCATGTGTTTGGTCAATAATATCGTTTTGGCACTAAGTTAAATAAAAGAAAATTGGGTCACTCAGATTTGTAACTTTTATTTTTTTTCTGGCATGTAAAGTACAAATAATTAAACAATTCCATGAAAAAGTCTTCAAGCATCTTCAGCTGAAATCCCAGTAATAAATATCCTAGACTAAACTGAAAGGTTTATTTTTTTTTCTTTGTTAAATTTTGTCATTGTTCATTTGGTCATGTTTGGAAGTATGAGATTTTGTATTTCTTCCACTGACATTGGTGTCAGCAGAACTGTTTTGATCATTTTCACCTTTGATTTGTTCTACCATTCCAGGAAAATGTAAGAAAAACATCACTAAGTTACTGTGTCCCCTCTTCTAAATAAATAGACACAAAATACAGTTGGTTGAGAAACAGAAGGACCACTCACCCCTTCCCTACCCAAGTGACTCCCAAGAAAACCTTCCTGCAGCTGTTGTGAGCTCTTTAATATTTTGCTGGAGCTCTTGGCTGGGTTTCCAAACGCATCTTGGCGCTAAAGAACATCTTTGTCTCACTAGCATAAATTGATATTAAGATGATGTCAGCATGATGATGCCTTTGGGGTAACGCAACCCTCGATAATCATCCTTATATTTATTAACCCATCAGCATCGACAGGAAAGCATCTTGAGAGCGTACCAAGCCCAGGACATGGCCTGTGTGCCTGGCTTGTTGCTGGACCCTCTAATAGGCCACAGCCACGCTGCAGGGCCCGTCCCGTGTCCCAGCACTGTCAGGGGGTCTCAGAGTGGTTGAAAAAACAAGACTGTGATTAGATTAAATAATCAAAAGATTTTCATTTAACAAGACAAACAGAACACAGGCAGTAAAGGCATAACATCTAGCACACAGCATGTATGTTTATACACTTCAATTAGTTAAATATAGCAGTGCATTCTTTGACTATGGAGAACTTTTCCAAATCGTACTTCTAAAGCTGTTTTTTAATCTATTTGTCCCCCTTTTAAGAAACGAAATGGTGTAACCACAATTTTGGCAAACTTAAAATCTTTTAAACTTGCAAATATAATGAAATAAACCATAAATATACACAAAACATACTTTATACGAGGCAATAATAATAATCATAATAAATAGTTTTTAAGTTAACAATAAGTTAAAACTACAAGCTTAAAGTCGCCCAAATAATACAAGTTTGTTGGCGCTATTTTGAATTTTTTCTGTTTAAATTATTTTATGTTGCAACAAAAGCTACCACAGACTTTTACAAACACAATTGAACACAGTTTGATTGAAATAAAAAAATCTAACTAAGTCTAAAATCTGCATACACTGTAAGAACTGCAACTAATTAAATAATGGAAGAAAAATAACAAATTGTACCCAATCAATGCAACCAAACAAAATCTTTGACCCATGTGTGTCCTCTATGGCAACATCAACAACACAAATACGCTAATTTAACAAGTGAGTCTTGATATGTAAAAGAAATCAATAAATTACAGGAAAAAATGATATTTGAAATTGACATGGGCTAAAACTGATGATATATTAGACAGTATTCCTTTCAAGGTCATTGAGAATTGCTCTATTAAGTCAGCCAAATATGCAGTTTGTCTGAGCTTGCATGGTCAGAGCACAAATCAGGGGCTGAGGAAGTGATTATGGACATTTAGAGATCAGAGCTCTCATTGCTTGTTTGATTCTCTTAATGACTTTGTTCGTTTAGCGCGTTTTTTTGTCTGAACATTTGATCCTTTCGCTATTCCGCAAACCATTTCAGTGTGACGTTTAATTTCTTTTTTAAAAAATATATATCATTTGTTCTCAGTCAATATAAAAACAAAGCACATTGCACTTACTGTTCCATAGGAAAGTTTTTTTGTCTTTTTAAATGATTATTGTAGTTGCTCAAGCGGTGTAGTACTGTTGTTTCCTGCCATTGTCCTTGGCTCTCTACTGTACATTAGGTGTGGGACGAGGGTCTTTGTATTGACTGTGTATGAAGGGTCGTCTCGGGCTGTTGGTTTGGGTTGTGGCTGGACTGTACTGGACTGGACATGGCTAGGTCAACAGCTCCAGCTGCAGTTCAACACGGCCTGCTGTCTTGTTTGTTCCTAAGGGCTATCACTGGTCTCACCAAGTGCTCAGTCCTACTGTGCTACCTATTTCTCGCGAATTGCCAGACCCAAAATAGCTAGTATTAGTCATTTGTGTGGTTTAGCACTGGACACACCACCAATAATCATTTGGAGTATATTGGGGAATGAAATAGTATGAGTCGGATAGAAAGAAGAAGCCAGAGTAAGTGTTTGCGGTGGTGCAATGTTTACAGTTTTAAAGGATTCATTTAATAATGAGTCAAAGCAGATGATTTTAATGTTGGGGGGAAATGCACTATATGGATGCATAAGATTTTTCCTTTGTCAAGAGGTGAATTGATTCATCACGATATGGTTTTGATATGCCTGTTTGTTTTTTATCAATGAATCAGTGTCTTGATGAAATGTGTGCAAATGGGATTGCTTGCAACTATTTCAATTTAGGATTTGGTTTAGTGGTTTAAGGATAAAGAAATGCAAACTGATATGCACAACTGAGATATTCAAAAGTAATGATAACAGAAATTAAAGAGGGTCCTTATTCAATAAATAACAAAGATTTGTACAGCAATTACTTGGGGGATAATATAGTTAGTCTTAATTTATCCTTCTTGGTACTGACTTGCAAAGCAATTCTTTGGCTAAAATCAAATCTACCTAATCATAACGAATCCTACTCAATGTTCATTATGAATCTGCGTCATTGTTTGAATCTGCCTTTTACCTTTCTATTTGCAAGCAGCCGTTCAGTTTTTCAGCTGGGCAGTGAGCCTGTCTCACTGCAGCTTCGTCTGGGATTCTCAAGTCAAAGCACTTCACTTCACTGCACCATCATTGAAGCAACACTGTACACAACTTCAGGACAAGAGATACGAGTGTGTCTACGCACTCAAAAGTATAGATGTGTCTGTCAGGTTATACCCCTAACTGTTTAATTTAGCTTTTTTCTTTTTTTTTTTTGTACATCAAATTTGTTTCTGTTAAGTTGGTTTCAATCGTTTTGATATGGTTGAACAGCTAAGTTTGTATGAGATACAACTTTCCTTCGCCCCCTCCCTAAATCCCCACCCATACACCGCATGCTTGTTCCCCCTCTCTCTGCAAAGATCAGAGGGTTTAAAATAAAGCCATGCGATGTCCCAATTTTTCCAAGCTTAAGAATCTGTAAAAATTCAGCACAAGGTCTTGTTCTTTTGTATGTATAAAAATAGATTTATCTCTAATGTAATCCTTTCAAAGAGATCGTCATCCTCTTTGGCTAACACAGCGTCATTTAGAAAAGCAAAAATGTCTTGAATATAGTTGACCTTATTTAATCTATTATCATGTGCAGATGTCTTGATATTAAAAGACAATAGCTCTCCCCATGGTAAATCTTAAGTCTGGTCTGTAACAGACAGTTCAGCAAGACAGGTTGTAGTTGGCCTTAATGTTTCATCAAGGGTGCCATAAATAATTTCCATGCAATTGGGTTGGGGATATTTTGAGAAATGCTATTTTGGTGGTAGTGCCAAACAGATCTGAAGCAAGTAAGTAAAATACCTTTCTGTTGTAAATAGAAGTATGATTATGACACTTATTTGCAGGCTTGATTTTGTACAATCGTCTTTTGAGAGGGCAGGAGTTCAAAGCTTAGTCTGGGAAGCTTTTAATAGAATAGAAGGGGTTTAAATGAAACTGAGGAGCATTTGGCAAAGCTGGAGGAATTGGTAACAATCTTTCTCCTCTAAGGATCAGTGATAATTTGATCATTGCCAGATATCATCGCTCACACACATGACTCTTAGTCAGTCTGAGTGTTCAGTCATTGGAACTGCAAGTCCTTTTAATCTGCTCTATGCATGTTGTTACTGTAGAGCCCTTATATTCCACTGAAATGTAAAACTATGACCTCATGTACTTGGAGAGCTTCTTCCTGTTCATTTGTTTAAAGAAAAATACCGGTGCTCTTGAGTTTTTGCTCATCTCTATTATTTCTCTGCAGACCTGCCTGGAACATTGTTCAATCCATGTGTTGTTTGACATGTACTTCATTACTTTTGGCAGCTCATTGGATCCCAATCATATTGAAACTATCAAGTCTCGTGCTGACAGATATCCATGTCAATCTGAAGCTGTAATCCATCACTGCAAATTTAGTAATGCCCGCTTACTAAAGGGAAATTGCTTTCTTGTTCTTTGATAAATGGCTGTGAATTCCCAGACAAGTAAATAAGCAATTGCATGCAGCAGGATCAATATAGTTGGTGTTGTCTTTCATGTCCTGTTTGTTTTTCTCTCATTCTTGCTGACCTCTTATATCACCAGACGACCTTTCGATTAAAGGGACCTCACACCAAATCATAAAAACAAAGCCATGCAATGGGAAATGGCCTGTGGATAATGTAAAATAGAGGTGCAATAAAAAAAATGATCCAAAAAGTGGAAAACACCGGTATTTTCCTTTAAAGTGGCTGTGTCACGGTGAAAGGGTTTCCCCTTACACTCATCACTCCCTAGCCCATCAGAGAATTGCTAATGAACACTGTCGCCATGGGAACACTGCCACTATGCTCTAAGTTCACAGACAGTCTGCTTGTGGTGGAATCCATTCTGAGGATAGATACTAAAACTAGAGTGTGAAAATACAGGGACATTTTTCCTTTTAGTGGACAAAATATGTGTGTATCCTCTAGTCAATAATAGTTGAACTGTGTGTTTCTGTGATAAATATGTGTACTTTTGTGTCTTTCGGTGTGAGACTGTGTTGTGAGGGAAAGAGTGATTCTGATGGCCTTCAGACTACTCATTACTGTGACCAGTATCCATTAGTTAACCTAAATCATATTGGGTCAGAGCTAACAAGCTCACATAGGGTAGAGAAACTGCCCTTACACTAGGCACCACCTAATGCAGAGTCAGGAAACAGTAGTCAAAGTTTCTAGAAAATGCTTACATACTCGGCTATTATAACCACCTTAAATATTGAATATATAGTTATATTTTAATATACGTATATAAGAGAACACTGTTTTTTAATTTATTTTTCTTTGATCTAAAAAAATCGCTGATTCAAAATGCCCAAGTGTAAAAAAGTGACTACATCCTCTCCAGCAAGATAATGGGAGAGATGGTGGGGTAAGAGTTTGGGTAAATTGCACATATTCGTTCATTTAGATTTTTGATCGTTTTGTTCATCAGTTGTCATTATTTGCCTGAATTCAATCAAAGCACTCGGCACACATTCTCTGTCACATTCGTTAGACTGTCTCCTTCATAGATACCTCTCACCCCCACCCCAACAAACCAACTACGTACCCCTACTAATTCAATCCAGGCAAATATAGGGAAGGACTAGCATGTTGTGTAAAGAGAAAAGAAAAACTCTACTAGTGTATTTGTTTGAAACTCTGACTCGTGTATGTTTGCGTATGGATATGTTGCGTTATGTGTGTGTGTTTGTGTGCGTGCATCTGCATGTCTGTGTATGTGATAGGATATCATGAATGTGTGTGACAATGTGTGTCAGAGAGAGAGACTCAGTCCAGGCCCATGTAGAGTGATGGCACAGGGAGCTCAAGTACTCTCCCTGCAGGTCGAAGGAGCTGGCGACAGCATCCTCTCTCTCAGGCCTTGTGCTGCTTGCTGGTCTTGAAGGAAACCTGCAGCACGCGGTCGCCCAGGCGGTAGCCATTGAGGCTGGCGATGGCCATGGCGGCTTCGTCGTAGTTGGTCATGGTGACAAAGCCAAAGCCCTTACATTTGTTGGTGGTGAAGTCACGGATGACCTTGACGTTAGTGACGGCGCCGAAGGGCCCGAAGAGCTGCCACAGGACGCTCTCGTCCGCTTCGGGGGACAGGTTGTACACAAAGATGCACCAGCCGGCTCCAGTTGGCCCGGTTAGGTTGACCCCGGCCAGGCTGGTCATGCTGTCGATGGTGATGGGGGAGAATCTGGGGAGGAGAGAGGGAGAACTACCATGGGTGTCATTCTGAAGTTCCACACAGCATTCAGTACTCTATACTGTCTCTTATGGGCATGTAGCTGTGAGAAATGATAAAGCTTTGTAGTCGGGTATGGAGTCGGGGGACCCCATCTCCATCCCCTCTGCTGTACAGTAAGTAGATAAATATGTGTGGGCACCACAGTGGCTCCAAACTACCTGCTTTCATACAAAATGACACTGCGTGCCCTGGCACACAGACACCCACACAATCTGCATATTTTTGTCATATTCTCTGCTGACCAAAGCCTCTGCAAGAATTAAACACATAAATCACAATGTTCAACGGAAATCACAATATTGAACAAAACACAGAAACCTAGAGAGGGATGAAAAGCAAATCAGAATCAAATCATACAAAAACTGGAGCAAACAGAGGAGACGCAAACGGAATCTGGTATGTCCATGCTGGTGGAAAAAAAGGGGACATTAAAGCAACTGAAACTGACAATGTTAGTTCATAAATAAATACATAGAAATCATTTCCATTAATCAAAACAAAAGAACAAAAAGGTTAAACAAAGCCATGCCAGAATACCTTGCTGTTAGAAGGCTACAGCACTGCTTATCGTAATTGCAGATAGTATTTTGTTGTCTGGGCTGCTTGTATAACATGGTTGAATGGGCACTGGGCAATGTGAATCAGGAATTATGACCATTATATCTAATTTCAAGATGAAGTCAGCAGGTGGTATTCCGGGCACTTTGTTTGAGGTTTTTTTTTTTTTTTTGGCATGGATGCTTTTGAAAGTACACCTTTGGCATTTACCTCTTGACTCCGTAGCTGGCGTTTAGTAAATTGTCGAGTCTGCAACGCAAGAGGGAGAATGAAGGGGGTGGAGAAGTTAGTTATGAGATCTACAAGGAAGGGGGGCTTTCAGTTAACATGTAGCTCCTTCACCAGCTGGCCTCCAGAGGGCATCCTTCACTGCAACGGAGCCCATAGTCTCAAACCATCCAATCACAGAGTGATGACGGATCAACCCCAAAAGTGCTTTGAGTATGTGTCTCATTTAGTATTTATGTTTCAGTGTGAGTTCAACTGTTTAAACTCCAAAATAGTTTTCCCTTAAGTATGCCCTTAAGTAGATTTAAATGTAAGAAAAACAACCTTATCTGTATCCTAGGTCAGTGCACATATTCTTTAGCTGCTGATAAATTATTTGTCATTGCATCACTCTTAAAAATTGGCATGTCTTTAACCCCTTATCATCTACATTTGTTAGGTGTTAACCTTCATTTAAAATTGAGCTCTGTACTGTAGATGTGGCCAATGCCTGGCTATGTTAATCTCATTATAATGCCTGAAAGTATAGACAAAGTTTAAGGGGTTAGTATGATTCTTCTTAAACCAAGATTTGTGGAGCTTTAGTTTTTATTGTACTTGGAAAAATCTGGTCTCTTACATTGGTTTTGTGCTGTTATTTGGATCTGGTCCCTTTCCAAATGGAGGGATCACGCTGCAGTTTAAAAGAAAGTCAGAGAAAAAGAGTGAGAGGGAAAGACGAAAAGTGCCATAGAGCTCCCTCTGTGCTATAAAAGAAATCATCTTGTCAAATAGAGCAGTTGACTAATTTAGTTGTTACAATCCCTAATTTTGGCTTTATAAGTGCTTCTTTTGCTTTAAGAACAAATCATAATGCATTCGCTCACCTAAACCAGTCAAAGTTGAAATGAGTTGAAGTGGCATGTAAGTTGAAAGTGACTTGACTTACAAAGCATATTTGTGATGTAGAAGAAACCATCTCCCATACTGCTACTTGAAATGCCATTAGGTGATATAACTTGTACTAATTGTGGCTTAAAATTTGCATGTTTTCCACCACAAATTGTTCTTCAATGCAAAACTACAAACCACATTTGCTGTCTGTTGGGTGTGCTACTTCATCTGGTGGTTTGTTTTCGAAGAAACTAACATAGCCACTGAGAAAATATTTACTCTTTACTAAAGTGTTTACGAGTATAGTTGAGTCTGTTGGGAGTTAGTTATATGTAAAGAGCTTCAATCTCAATAAAACTTCTTAAATATTTTTAGATAGAGCTTCTCAAACTTATATCTGATTCAACTGATGGAGCACTCACAACAGACAGGACTGATAATGTAACCTATTAAAAACATTTGAAAACTGTTTCATGGTCACTGTGACCATGATGCCTCTTTATTCTCTGATTAATTTAACTATGACAATTGTGTTAGGTTGACTGTTGACTCACTAATGATATTCCATGTCATACTAAAACCATGAAATGTTGATCTGGTGCACTAAGACATGCCGTAGTAAACTGGTGGGATGTTGATTTCACTTAAGTTTGGCTTAAGATACTCAACACAGCAGGATTACCGGTGATTTTATGTGGAAACAGTAGCTTTTTACAGCTGTGGGTGCAGGATGGGCTCAGGCGGTGTGTTGTCTGGGTGTGGCAAAGGTTCAGTACCTGAAACGCTGAGTCTGGTGGTGCAGGGGGCCCGTGTAGCGGCGGGCAGCAGTCTGGTACAGTTGGGTCAGTAAGGCCTGGCCTGTCTTCTGGCTGGGGTTGTTGGCAAACTTGACAGTGATGGGCTCGGCGGCACCCAGGGGCTTCTGCCCATTCAGACCTTTGATGGCCTCCTCTGCCTCATTTCGCTTGTCAAACCGGATGAAGCCCACTCCTCGCGATATGCCTGCTCCGGATCAGAAAACAGGCCAATGTTAGTACCTGGGGGTCAAGGACTGACTCACTAGCTGACGGCCGCCTGACAGTCACATGGGCCCGGCCTGGGGTCGTTGAAGTTCATCCAGGGAAATTGGGCTCGAGTGACAGCATAGTAGTGAATTAAGGCTGTACCTGTAACTTGGTCCACTAGGATGCGGGATGTGATGATGCGGCCATATTGGGAGAACAGCTGTTCCATGTCCTTCTGGCTCATGGTCTTGGGGAGGCCACTCACGTAAAGGTTGGCATCACGAATAGAAGCCGAGCTTGGCCGGGCATATGATACCTACAGCACAGAAAGAAATCAGAGAAAAACATATTAATTCAAGAAACATATTATCTTAAGAAACCTCAGGTAAATGGAATGAGCCTTAGAGGAGTTTCCTAATTAATTACGTTTTTCCTGCTGCATCTTTCCTTTGTATCCCACACCTGTAATCTTTTATAACAGTCCTGCTTATTACTCATCCCTCACCATTTCCAAAGCCCCATCTCTCTCCATGCTATGTGAAACTAACTGTTCTGCAGACTTAATCAGTTCCTTTGAGCACACACTCTCAGCCACAATGAGACCATCACAGACACACTGTGACGACTGTGACCATCACCCACACTGATGATGCCAATCTGAGTTAACAAGCCTGAGTGTTGGCAACTTTCTTTTGTACTGAAAAAAAACCCCAGCCTCAGTCGATCTCTATTCTCTGAATTCACTAGTGGGTTAATGAATACATGGCCATTTTTGGTATCTTTGTGTTTGTATCCCTTGTGATTCATTGTTGGTCACTCATGGTCTACTTTTGAGAACATTCTGCATCTGATAATCTAGATGGGTATCTGATTAATTGTTAAAGTCATGCGTACTCATGTGTTTGTGTGTATGAGAGCATGTGAGCATGTGTATGATAGATAGTGCGATTCAGTCCATTGTTGGGAGTGTTGTGTTTGTGTGTGATGGAGGGAGAGAGAGTGAGTGTTGTCTGAGATAGGCTGATCTGCCCACCCTCTCCTGCCTCCTTCCTTTGTCTCTATCCTCCAGGGGAGAACAGCTCCACTGGCAACCAGCAAACAGTGTAAATGGATCACGAGACACGCAGGATCCCTGATAACTCATAAACACACTCGCTCACACGCTTAATAAACACATGCTCCCATAATCTGTAGCGATGGTATGGATATGTAAAAAAAAGTAACAAGAATTCTACTCATTTTGAAAATTTGTTGTGGCTGTGAAGTTTGATTTAGTTTATTTCAGAGGCCCAAAGGATTCTGTGATGTGAATTTGAACAACTTGTGTATTACTTTTTTAAATGAATACAGGTGTTCTGATTTCATCCATCAGTACTAAGCACCAGTGTGTATTGTGTACACAGACAGACTGTATGAGCAGGAGGGTTGTGTGGTGCAGTGATTAGGGTGTTCTGGAGGAGTCAGGGGGGAGTTGCTGCATTCGGGGAGCAGAGACTGCCCTATAATTAACCCTCTCCCTGTCGCTCCCACAGTACAGATGGTGCCTGCAGCCCATATGGCCTCTAATCCTGTCATTGGCATTCTGCTCTCCGAGCTACCCCCTACCCTCCTACTGCTGCCCCCTCCCTCCGCGCCTCACCCCTCTCTATTGATGCCTCCTGCAAAATCGGATATTTGCTTTGTCACAGAGTAATCTGTGGTATTATTCACAGAATACTCATTTTTAAAAACTGAGTATTCATGATTGTTGGAGAAATGAATGTTAGAAGGAACGATCTAAGCACAGACACATCAACTAATTAATGAATGTTATAACATATCATTAGCAATGTAGCATAATAGGTGTCATGACGATTTAAACACTCCTGCTACATGGCTGTACCAGAGGTAGAAGAAATAATTTATTTTATCTTTGAATGCATATGCGGGCTATGTGAATCAATATTATGTGCAAAGCTACATAATAAAGCTATTTGTTCTTCAATAAAGGAACCAGATCCAGTGCTAGACTTGAAGCATGCTGATAGCTGGTTGTTTGACTAGTCAGGAGTCAACAACATCCCTATCCATGGACAGCTGTTGCAGGATCCCCTGGTCTGCTCTCTCAGAGATTCAATTTCCCAATCCTGCACTTTGTCTCAATCTTTGATCTACTTTGATCAGGTTGGGGGAGGGAAGGCAGTAGCGTTTAATAATCTGCCCCCTCTTCCTCTCATCTGATTTTGGGACAAAGAAGCCCCCTAATTAGCCCAGATTGGAGGCAGATGGGGTAACCTGGACTGACCCTCATGCCCCACAGTCCTGCTTCCTAATTACATTTCCATCACAATAACCTCTGCATGCTGCCCGCCCCTTGCTTTCTGACCTCCACTCTCTCCTTCTCTTTTCACCCTTTCTCTCACCTCCTTTGTTCTAGCCACCACTCCCCTCTGCCTCCTCCTCCCCATTTTCCTCCCCTCCCTCTGTCGCGTCTGTCACCACCTCTCTCAACCCCCCTTCGCAAAATCTCCACTTCCTTTCTTTTTGTCTTCCTCGCTGTATTGAAGCAAAAAAAACGAAGAGTGAAAGAGGTAGAGAGCAGAGGTCCACTTACCTTGATTGTTTTGGTCTGCAGTTTGAGACCATTGAGTGTGTTGATGGCCTTGTCTGCATCATTGGGATCCACGTAGTTTACAAAGCCATAGCCCAAACTCTGACCTGGAGACAAACAAAGCCACATAGTAGCATCAGCGATTCTCAGAACCAGTTGTAGCGATAAAGAATTAAATGCGGACAAAGTGTGTATCGAGCTTGACCCGCACCTGTTATCTTGTCTCTAACTAGCTTGCAGGACTCAATCTCTCCAATGCTACCAAACAGACTTTTGAACTCTTCCTGGGTCATGTTCTGAGGCAGGTAATTGACGATCAGGTTGGTTTTGCTGTCATCTGTGGCACCATTGGTGCTGATGACTGGACCATTAGGCAGACTGGTTCCGCTTGGACCGTTGGACACCTGGGTTTCCATGGTGCTGATTATCTGCTGAGGAAGAGGGCGGGATTAGATTCATAATTCACAACGAGACACAATAGGTCATGTGGTGACAATGGCTGTATAAATGTGCATATATAATGTTAAATATGATACATGCACATATATAAACCATTCATACACACACAGAGACACTTTGTCACTGTCATAAGGAAAGGTCAAGAATCAGCATTGGTAACAGGGAGTATAGGACACAAGGTCTGATTTGCCATAAACGCAGACCCTGTCCCCCTCCCCCTCCTCTCGTTCACCCCTTCTTTCTTCCTCTCTCGCTCCCTGCCTCTGGTCCTGCAGATGTCACAGTCCCTTTTTCCTTTCTCCTCCCCTCCCCCAGCTCTCTTCCAGGGTCAAACACCATTACATCATTACACAGGCTAAGGGATGATAGAGATGGTGGTGTGTGACGCTGGTGAGGGGCAAGAGGGGGGACGAGTTGACAGACAAAAGAGAGACTGACATTGTTAAATGGATTTATTGCTAACAAATGAGGAATATCATGGTTTTGGGGGGGAGAAAATAAATTCAGATTAGGTTTACTCTCCTAACTTTGTTAAGCTTCTTTTGTGGTCAACACACTTTTATTTTTCTGAGTGGAGTCAGAGTGGGTTAGTGCACAATGGTGTTTATGTCTCCTGTGTTGCTCTGGAGTAAACCATGTTGCTTAATTTGATCCACAGGGGATTCTCAAGGAACATCTGTGTGCAGGTCAGAAACAAAACTTCCTGCTCCAATTTTCCTGCTCAACGCCTAGTTTTCTATCTCTAGATCATTATTTCCAGTGAAAATTGAAATGTACAGTCATTGCGCACTGTTTTTTTGTGAAAACAGAAAAGATAAAACAAATAAACAAACAACAAACAGAAAACAGAAGATACATTTGATGTGGTTGCTCAGATGCGATATAGTCCCTTATATTAATAAGATAGTTTTTCCAGTTCTGATTTGTTTGAGCAAGTAAAACTGCTTATTTTTGTTTAGATTTAAATTATTTTAGGGGTATGAACCTAAAACATGCTGCAATTTTAGGCTAATTTTCAACAGTTTCAATTTTACATTAAAAAGCGGTAAAGCCCATTATTGAATACAATGACAAATGGAAGAAATCCCTACATTCAAGCTCCTTTTGGGGGTCACCAACACAAACAGTAGGCTAATACACCCAAATCCAGCCCCCAAATCCATTGAGCAAGTGGGAGACAGTGTCCATGTTAATTCAAATGTTAAATCAACATTTATATTTTTGAGTTGCAGTTGTTTTTTTTCATGTTAAATAAACCTATTTTCAAGTTGTTTGAATTTTAAGTCTTTTGTTTCCATTAAACATCATAACAGATTTATTTCACTTAATAAATAGGCAAAGTGTTGAACTTAGAAGTGTTAAATAAGCGTTCAACTCAAAATCAATCAAAATTTGTGATAACTGAGATTGTAAACGTGATTGTAAACGTTTATATTCCTATGGTTCTTATTCTGTGATTCTACTGAACAAACACAATGAGGGAAAAAAGATTCTGTTGCTTATGTTTAAAGTGTTGGGATTTCCTTGTTGACCCATACAACTGAAAAAAGCCTTTCTAGAAGATTTCAGAATGTGTTTGAATGTAAATTTTTCAGTATACTATTTGATTTTGATACATTTCAGTCGTTTGAATAAATCATTCACACAAACAACCTCCATTTGTAAGGTGTCTGGATAAACATGTTTCTTTCTTTTGCATGTGCAATGTGCTGTACGTAGTGGGGCCCAAATGTAAACTGTTTTGCGAGTTTATAGGTACGAGACGATACAGCAGATCTCTAACTGGTGGGTGTTATGTATGTCAATAGGGCTAAATGAGTCTCCTCTAAAGCTCTTGGGGTGTCACAATGTAGTCCATAGCATCTAAGGGACTTAATTAAAGAATCTTCTATGGCAGAATTATTTCACAAGCATATTCAGGGAATTTCCTGACTTGAAGGAGGAATAGGCTTGATTTGAAACGTAAACATCATTGAAGGAAGCGTTCACCTGCCAATCAGCCTTATTGTAGCTTTTTGGGTTATGTCTTCTCGCAATGTATAACCAGCTATTTTTATTTTACTTTCCAAAGGAGGGTGGGCACTCCTATCACAGACAGACTGAAAACAGTAGACAGAGATGAGGAGTTTCTGTCAGGATGTGATTATAATCCATGCAACATGGACATGTGGCTGCTGGGTTTCAGTTTTACAGGCTCTTCTACTTCAGCCAACTTACTGCAGCGGTGGTGCTTTCTGTTTCTATATTATGATCACATAACTAAAAGCATGAACTGCTTTGATGATATTCTCAAATTGTCTCGGTTGTTTTGTGTATTCCCCCCGCCTCTTCCACCTCTCTGCTCATGGGTTTGTCTGTCCTGGCTTTTTTTTTTCCTCTTCTCTGTAACCTGCTTTCTTGCTTTGAGCCTTACCTCTGCTCAGGTTGCCCAGGTAACGGCCCTCAAAGACTGCATTGTTTCTAATGGCTGAATGGCTTTCTGACTTTAAGCTCTGTGTGTGCGTGTGTGTGTGTTAGGGGCAGATACACTGGTCAAATATTGTTCCTCCGTGTATTAATATTATATGGCTTTGCAGAAGCGGGGGATATCTTTAACTCAAATTGACAGTGACAAGGGGAGAACATCACAGAGGAAGAGGAAGCAGGAGAGCGAGTGAGTTATGACAGCCTAAAAATAAAACACTTCAAACACATATCTAAGCACAAAGGCGGTGCAACGCAGAATAGCAATCCATCATATAAAGATTATGGTGTAGAGCCAAAATGCCTGCTGATCTGATGTGCAACTAGAGTAATAAATCATTTAGGTGTCTTGATAAAATACGGTACAATTAATCCATGTTGACAGTAGCTGAAAAAGGTGGAATCATGCATGCTATTTTCATTGTAATATTAGGCCAGTACATTGTGATGTGATGCCTCTGCCTAAAAGAAGTACAAGCATATCTGAGCGTGTCCCAAACATGACAAAAGCTTTTTGGAAGAAGAAAAAAATCCGTATTAGGGCAAATTTGACTCGCCAACTGAGATAAACCTCAGCATGGCAGAACACACATCCCCAGTGAACAGTGCAGAAGTTATATAATTCACAGACCCAGCGAGTATAGCCTGGGCACAGAGATTGGCTGACACAAGCAGCAACTAAGATTGAGATTTTCATACAGAAATAGAGAGGAACGGCATGCTTTGAAGTTATCTGAAACAAACAGAAAAGATAAGAACCCTAGAGTATTGTTTCATCTTTTGGGCATCATATATTTCCCATTATACAACAAAAAAAATCAAATATACAAGAATATGGCTGGCAGTAACCCAGTTACTATGAAATGAAGAGACTAGAAATCATAGTGATGTTGTAAGAAGGCTTACAATACAATGAATAATCACAGTACACTACACTCAGTACAGATCTATTCCAGCTATTCAGGCTCTAGACGCTTAACTACTGGAGACAACAAAAATGTTCGTTCCACAATTCTGACAGATTCCAGTTGTCCCACACTGCTTTTTTCTATTTTGGGGGTCTGCGAGATCTCCCTCAATATTTAATGTACTGCATCAGCATCGCCTACACATGGTCCCAGACTTGCACGCAAACAAGAGCCCTGCCTCCTCTGCCAAACACATGAACCCAGACTTGCACGCAAACAAGAGCCCTGCCTCCACTGCCAGGCGCACATACCACCTACACTGTACACTATTCAATTACAAAACACAGAAGCATTACATGACTGAATGTAAACGCGGTTGGTGTTATGCTTGGTGTACCGTGTTTGTTCTCAGTCTTGTGAGACCTAAAAGCGTGTCCAATTCATTTCTGCTGCAGTAGTACTGTGTATGATGTACAGCAGACTAGTTGTGTCTCAATCAATGTAATCAGACTCTGCAACCTGTCATGTCACAGTGCACTAAGAATCATGGAAAATATTTAACTGGAATTTCTGTGTGATATAAGCTGAGAGATACAAAGAGAGAAAAGGAGATGGCCACCATCAATACTGGGTGTGACAGTCCCAGGAAAAACCATTACGTGTTTGGTTGATTTAGGCTTAGTGTAGAAGTAAATACATTTTCTGCATATAGCTATGTTTTAATTCTCTTTGTGTAATTTATGGTTTACAAAGATAAACTAATCATTGGGCAGAGGGGGTACTAAAGAATTTGTATTGAACTAACAATGATAGTAATAACCAAAATACTCATAATCACAGTTCAGGAGAATTTTATTCTGATGTGTGTAGGCCTACTGTCTTTCGTAACCTTGTCTCTTAATACACATTATAATGCATTATTTTTAAAAAAGCTTTTTTTTTCTGGAAGGCATGAATCAAAACTGAATGCTATAGGCTGAAGTGTAAATGAGCCTCCTAAATAACACAGATTACAGGATTATCCCAAACAAAGGGCATTAGCCACACTCTCTGCAGCTTAAGGGATCATGGTGGCAGCTGTAAAACAACAGGACGACAGGAGTCACAGCTCATGTCAGCTCTCTGCCGAGGCTGCTCTCTAGTCTGGCTCGGCAGATTAAAAATAAAAGATTTCTAAAAGATTTCAGCTCTCAGAATATAGCCTCCTTTGATCAGATCTGAGCAGACAACGTCAGAGGGAAGGGGAGAGAAATCTGTCTTGCAAGTCCTTGTAGTATGCGGGGCGCTATCCAGCGTGCTGAAAAAGGGAGTGGCTTTCGGATGATTTCGTTTGAGGCCAGAGAGGCCCGTGAATCCTGCAAAGACCATCGAGTCGGTTCTGTTTTTTGTTGTTGTTATATTTTAACACATTTCAGTTCGTTTTCTGGAAAGGATTATCACATATCCCGGTGTTTAAATGTGGAAAAAATGATTAATTGCAGACCCCCGATCACTCTGTTTCTGTTATTTATTTAGCCCTTTTTGAAAAGGCAAGACGTGTGCGCTCTGCAGGCATTCATGAACCGGAGCGCCTTTTTGCTGAATAAACGTATTGAAACAGCCAAACAAAAGAGCCACCCGTTCCTCCTCTTCTCTCTCGCAGAGACTATGGCAGCACTATGAATATTAATGTAAACAGTGGCGCTTTGTGTCGTGGCCAGGGGCTGCAGGACGCTCCGGGAACAATGAATGTTACAGTTGCCAGCTCCAAGTCAAAAACGCCGTGATAGGCCAAATTAAAATACTAACACTAGATATTTCACTGCCGATTTCCATGTTAAAAATATCAGGCTTATAATTTGTGATGTAGTTGTAAAAATAAAAAGGTGGGTAAACTATGACCTCCAGTCGGTCACCATTATAGGGCAAACATCCACCATTATAAACAAAAACCAATATTGTCAGAAAGTAATTAATTTATGTTTGTTCCCCCGTTTAAATGCCTTATTCTCGTAACACTTAACACCAATCATCATTAATAACATCAGTTGTATAGCCTACTACTTACTATGCTGTAGGCTATGCTATGAATTTACATCATTAGTATTTATGGGTGCTTATAAAGGTGGGTAAACCGAGTGTATGTGTGGCTTTACCCTCCACTACATCCCCTAATATTTGCTTTTTCGACACCGTTGTAATGAAGAAGTAAGGATTAATCATGCAGTCTCGGAGATGGGAGTTGCATGCTCTCCCTCTTGCTTCCCTGTAGGCTTTCTATTTGTGACTAATAATTACTTCAAGTCATTGGTAGGCAACAGGAGACCTACAAATCACTGCTTACATAACAACATTGCATTTGACTTCTCATATGAGTTGGACAGCCTATATGTCTTAGCTGCTAACTCCAGCCTCTTCATTATTGTGCTTCAGGTGTAGGCTGATAATGGCCCATAAACTTTAAAATAACCATCCGAAATGATTCTGGTTTAAATTCGATATAGAGCACTGTTAAATAAACATCAAGCATATTGTGTTTAGACTGGTCTGCATTGATGGCCTCTGCTGTCCTTGTCCTTGAATTGTGTAAGTGCCTCGGAAAGGTTATCTGACTCAACGCTTTTATTTGCTTGGCACTGCGGTACAGGCATGGAGGACTGCGGACCATGTGGAGGGGAGCTACAGCCTGTGTGTCTGTGTGACACTATCTGGGCCCGCAAGGTGCAGGCAATGTGCGACAAAGAGAAAATTAAAATATTGCTCAAAATATGCAAATCGGACAGTTGGAAGATGATATAGGCTAATGAAATATCTTGCTGTCCACCTTATTCTACATAAATATTCGAAGCAATATCCCAGTCTGGCCGTTTGAAATTGCGTGAAGTGAGATCTTAAAGTTGTGAATGGGCCTATTTAAATTCCATGGACCAACCACAACTCTCTCCTGTTCCCTGGATGTATTTGTTAAATAATATGCTTTGCTTGCCTTATCTTAAACATTGGCCTCAGAATGAACATATTGCCTAAAAGTCTAGATATTTTGTTGGTGTTTAGCATTTTAGAGATTATTCCTCCTAAAAAGTGAGCGGATAAAATAGTTTTGTGGATATTTTAGACCACGCCTGAATAAGCAGGGAGGTTTGTGTAGATAACGCACCTGCACAGGACTAAGGATGGACCTTCAGCAGCTTCCATGCTAATTACAGATTTTCCTATTTATTTGTTTGCTTCGATAATTTAATGTAACTAGGTACTCTTCCTGAGTCTGCTCAGATTAACTGTTCCATCTGCTGGCAGCCGTGGAGCATCATTAGGCCTGAGTCAAGAGGTAAACCGGAGTAGGGCGTTTGTTCAGATGGAGGCTTTGAGGCCCTCGTTTGGTGCTCAAGTCCAGCAGAGACACGCCCAATCCGGCCGTCGGCATTGAGCAAAGCTAATTTATCACCGCTCACATCTCCCTTTATCCGACAAGCGCGATGCACGCAGGGCCATCTTGTATGTGTGCGTTATGATACTCGGGTAAAAATGCGCTTAAAATGGAGATGTCCATCTTCGCACTTATTGTCGCGGCCTCAGATTTCCAGCCCATTTACTCGGTTGCATCGCAACGAGAACCCTGAGGAATTTGGACTTTGCCTGATTCAATCCAAACCAATGGATGCGTAATCTCCCTCCTCCCCCTCCCCCTCCCGGAGTGACTCGACCCTTTTTTCTTTGCCTTGCTCTGGATGGGCCCTCAGCCTCCGAGGCATCATGTTTTGTCTCAGAAACCCGTCTCCAGCATCCTTGTGCTGCACCAGGCAAAGAAAGCCAGTCCTCCCCCCACTGAACCCTGCGCCTCAACGCCTTTCTGCCTCTTCATCACTGCCCTCTAATCCTGCGGAATTCCTTAATCTTCACCGCTGCATCGTTCGTGAAATATATTTCACAACTGCGACGTTTAGGCAGCCGTAGTGGCTATGATATAGAAATATATATGCTATTCTAAAATGGCAGGAGAAAGACTTTATACATCGTTGAGGTTGAATGCAGGCTGTAGCATAGCCGCGCATGGCGCATCACTCAGTGTGAGATTACTAATTGCCACTATCGATCGTTAATCTTGTCATAATAATACAGCATTACACATTGGATAAAAACATAAACCGCTAATCCCAAAACCGTTCTGTGTTGTAGCATGTGGGTAGTATTAGACAAACAAAATAGGCCCTGGAGTTCTATTTAAAATAAATCTCAAAGATAGATATATATGTAAGAAAGATGTTACCATGTAAATCTGTATTTATATCAAATGTGTGTATGTATTATAGTACATATCAAATACAGCACAAAGGGAGTGAGATTTGAGGCTATATTGTATGCATGCTGCTAGAGCATCCCCTTTACAAATAGAAGAGAAATAGAGTCATACGTACAGTAACCATTCTTGACGTACAAGGAAAGAGATCTAGGTCCTTCTTTGCACTGGTCTTGAAGCTGAAGGCTGAGTCTGTATATATGCTCTTCGGCCTTTATATGATATGGCCTTTATGTTCTGTCAGGAGTTGCTGTGTCCAAATGAAAAGAAAAAAAAAGAAAAAAAGGAAAAAAATACAATCTTCGCCAGGGGATCTCAGCCCTTTGAGATTGTAGGTGTCCTCTGCAGGGTGAAAATGAGGAGAAAGGGGTTTTCTTCAGGATGATGATGAGGGAGAGCTTTCTCTCCGAGTGGCGTGGGCGATGGTTCAGAAAAAAGAGAAGCAGTGATCCTCAGCAGGGTGTGTCCAGGGGAGGGTGTTCTGGTTCTGCTGTTTTTGTGTGTAATTCCCTGCTCCTCTCGCAGTCTCCTTCTGTGCCTCTGCTGCAATGTTCTTCTTTTATGCGTCCTTCTAGCTGGCAGAGCGCGCTGCTGATTGGCTAATTGTGCAGGGAGGGTACTACATGGCAGCCATTGCAATGCGCTCCTCTCCCATTATCCCCTTCAGGAGAGATCACCAAGAGCCCCCTCCTCTCCCTCTTCCATCCCTGCCCCTCCATCTCTCCACTCCCTCCTTCTCACTGCCCTTCCTTTCTTCCTGCCCCCCTCTTCACACACACACGCAGAGCTGAGTGAATAGGGCTCCACCTGCACTTTCAGAACAGATGGGTGCAGCAGAAGACAGCAGCCTTGTCTCTCTCATTCCCCACACTTTCCACTTACTTCTTCCCTCAGCGTAGCCCCTTCCTTTCTCTCTCATCCTCCATTTACTCCTGTATGAAGCCATAGCAAACAACATCTCTTCTTAGGTCTTTGTGTTTGTAAATAAAAGCGATTTTGTGTCTAGACTGCTACACTGAGTCCACATTTTAAGCTGATAATAAAAAAATAAGCAAAAATATGGCCGAATTGTGTGTGAGTTGTGGCCAAAAACAAAGCATGAAATCACTAAAGCAGACTAATAAGATGAATGAGTGGCTGATTTCCTCACCTTCCTACTGGCTCCAATTTTCATATGCAAGGCAGATGGCTAGCTATAGGGTCAGGTGCAGAAATGAGAATAGCAAATTAGCTAGCCTCTGAATTAATTCATGTCCTTTCAGCGCGCGGTTGAGAAACGTTGCAGTTCTGATCAGGAAATACTGTGAGTGTTGTTGTTTTTCTCTTTGCTTTACAAACAGAAACATAGCCAGCAGTGATTTTTGTGTTACTTTATGGCATCTAAGTATCCTCTTCCTGAGGAGTTCTCATCCCTCTTTGCCCACCTCCTACTTCTCCCTCCCTTGTCCCTGGCTGTGTGGTGAGTGCTCGCTGAGACAGGCTGTTTGGTCTCATCTATAATGCATCCCCTGCCCCGGGACATCATGTGTGACAAATGACCTATTTCTGTGCAGACCCCCATAGGGCCTTGACCTGAGGGGGTGTTCGTGCGAGTGTGCGTAAATCAGTGCGTGTTTGTTTATTTGTGTATGTGTGTGTGTGCGTGTCTAGGGTTGCTATTCATGTGAGGAAGAGAGATGGTAAAGAGAGGTTGTGTTTTGTGTAGAATTAAATGCCTGTTGTGTGTGTGTGTGTGTGTGTGTGTGCGGGGGTTGTTGAGTGCACAAGTGGTGCTGATGTGAGTCCTCCTGTAACAACAATGGTTTCCCCTGCCTCGCTCTCCCTAGCTGACCTTGAGGAGTCCTCAGATGTCTCCGGCTGCAAGGAGTGACGGTGGAAGTGAGCAAGTTGTTTGCATTATTGTCACTGGCCACCCAGTTGTCATGGATCTGTACTGGATCTGCGGATAGATGGATGCTAGTCTGTTTTTTCAGATGAATGTACAGTACAGAACATACTCATTTCCTCATATCTGTCTTACTGTTTCCCCCATCCTCCAGTCCCTCCTTCCCAATCACGCTCTTCTTGTGTACCTCGCTTCCTTTCTGTCATTGTCCTGCAGCTCTCTTCCAGTCAGTTTCTGAACATGGGCCCTGTCTGATATTTTACATAATTGCCTTACATAAGTAGCTAGCTCGGCTCAGAGCTTGGATGATATTAGTGGAGATGAATATTGCATGAGGAAAGCACTCGTTAAGCGTTAATAAGAGGATAGAGATGGAGCCCCACTGTCAGTCTGTCTTAACCCCGCCCCCACCGTTCTGTCAAGCAGTGACTCAACTCAGCCTGGATGCGTTGGAGCATTTGAGTCAGTTTGTTTGAGAGAGAGGAAGAGTGTGTGTGTGTGTGTGTGTGTGTGTGTGTGTGTGTGTTTCTGCCGGTGTGTATGGATGTCTGAGGAGAGAGTGCGAGATTCAGTCATTAGGTGCTTGTGTTTTTTCCCGCTTTGTTTGCTGAATAAAAGTGGCTCTTGTAACACAAAGGCACCCAGGTCCGTCAACTGACTGCAGCCCCACTTACAGTTCACACTTAATGTGAATAAATGGGCTTAATTGTGGCCCCTCATTAGAGCCCTGGTTGGTAGCACGGCAGCTGAATCCTCCCTGTGGGTAAGAGGGCATTTGAAGCACCTATTGTACATAACTGAATCAAAGGATCAAGCATCGGTTTTGCTTAAAAACCTTTTTGTTATTCCACTGATTATTTTCTTATTGTTGAGGGTCCCTCCACTAGTGGTGATTAGGAGTCCTGTTGCAGTGGTTCTTCTGGTCCTGAAGGAACCCTTAGGTGTCCTTTTGTTCCCACTAAATGTGCCGACTTTCATTTTCTCTTGGCATATCATGGAATGCTACTCGGTGCCAGCAAGTCGAATTTGGAGCCTTTACAAAATGAGTCCACAGATTTTAAAGTTCATCAGCACACAGAGGACACATGCTAAGTGTGCTAATTGTACAATTATCGAGGGGAAAATGGTCAAGGGAGTGGAGAAATGCAAAAGTTTATTGTGAGTTTTGTTTCTTTTTTGGCAAACAAAATATAATTTCATCTGTTAAAAAGATACAGCACAACTATGACATTAACAATATAACAACAAAATGGTGGGTTGAATGTCTAATTCATGATATATTTGAGCAAAGGTGATAAAATGATGATGATACGTTGGAAATTGCAAAAAAAAAAAAACTTGAGGTCTGAATTCCTTAGCCAAGCGTTTTCTATTTCACATCTCAATTATTTTAGTTGTATTACATCCAAATGAATGCCTGTTGCCATTGCCCTGCGGTAAGGTAGTGGCCTTGTCTCTCTCTGTGTGTGTGTGTGCGTGTGCATATGTGTGTGTGAATGACACTACGACAGTGTATTTGGGGGATGGGTGGGATGATCAAGCCCCAGGTCTGGTTAATTTGGTGGTCTCTCCGCTAGGCCTGGCTCTTGGCAATTTAGGGTTTTGTGGCAGCAGCAGTGCTGCTACTAGCTTTCAGGAAAAGATCCAGATTTAAATTAGCCTCTTTTTAAAAGGACATTTGTTGATAATGGCAACTGGCCTAATTCAACCCTTTATGTATTATTTGGCAATTTTCTTGTGGACTCCCTCATGGGTTTTGTCTCTCTCGCTCTCTCTCTCTCTCTCTCTCTCTCTCTCTCTCTCTTTCTCTCTCTCTCTCTCTCTCTCTCTCTCTCTCTCTCTGTCTCTCTCTCTTTCTCTCTATCTCTCTATCTCTCCCTCTGTCTGTCTGGATGTGTTGTCTCTGGGCTATTATTAGAGTAGACAGGCTGGTGGGAGGAAGTCTCTGAAGTAGACGCCTCTTGTCATCTTTTTATTTATTGATTATATTCTGCTTTCCATGCGCCTGTTTAATTCTCAGAGTGCAGTTGTGTGCTTTTTGTATGTACAGTATGTGTTAAGTGCAAATATGGCTTATGTTTCACTGTTTCAGGCAATCTGTGTGTGCTATGTTCATATTTTTCGTGGGTAGGAAAAATCACACATTTACAAATGTGGACTCACAATTTATATATATGTTGCTCATAACATTGTTTGTGCCATGTGTGCTTGTGTGAATGTGCATGCATTTCTGAGGTGGGGTGAAGAAGAACCACCCTGCCTTTGACAGGGACCATGTTTTACTGTAAACCTTGTTAAATACGTATAAAGCCATAGCTATTAATCTTTCATTTTGTCCTGTCTGAGCTGGTGTCTTGGGAGAGACCTTAAATACACAAAGCTCTTAGACGATCTCTGTTTTTCTCTCACTCCTTTTCCTGCTCTCCTTTCTCAATCTGACATGAAAAGAAAAACACAAATGTGACAGACAAAACTATACAGGATAATAAATACAAGAGGTGCAAGTGTGCCTGTGCCTTTTTAGCTGAGCTGTTTTTAGCTTCATGAATTGTGTAGCAGCTCTGACTTTTAATAAACAATAAATAATATAAAACACATTTCGTGCCTCTCCTAGATACGTTCTCATTGTACTTTCATGTAGAATTTGTTCCACGACTGTTATCTAAGATAATACTTGAGAGAGAAAAAGTAGATCACCCAGATAGATAACATGGGCCGTCCAAATGGAATATGATAATGTTTCCTAGAGACACTCACTGGTTTAGCCATTCCACTCTATTTTCTCCCCCTCCATCTTCCTCCTTCCTCCTCTCCTCTTTCAATCTCTTGCTCTCACTCCCTGTCGTCCATCTCTCTCCCCCACTCGGCCCTCCCCCTGTTTCAGTAATAGGAGACTTGAAATCAATAGCACATTAGTCTGGCCGGAAACTCCAGAGGAATTAAATATGAATGACTGAGATTGCAGCTCTACCTGCTACTGAGAGAGATGCATGATGGCTCATGGGGATATGCTTTTTTTTCGTTGTTCTCTCCAGTAAACAGTCAGGCCATTTTGTGCTGTTCTTCCAGCTTACCGACTGACCGGGCTATCTCGTTTTGTCTGAGATCAGTGTGCAGCGCTGCGGACTTTGATGAGTATTGTTGGGGTTGTCATTTTGTGCTTGGCACTGAACAGTGACCAGTCAGATAGCATAATTTGATAGAGCAAATGGGAACGCGCACGTCACAAAGCCGCGACTGCTCAGGAGGCAAGAAGAATCAGCCGGCCACACCCATCCTGCAAACACAGCGGCAGCAGCATTTGAATATGAAAGAGCTCTCTTTGGTTTTTAGCAGATTGCATCTTACTTTTTTCAACATTTCCTCCGAGTACAATGTGTGCTCTCTTTTTCATGAAGCTTTCAGGTCTGCTGCTCTGTACATGCATTTTCTATGCAAATTTCTTTACTTAGTAGTCTTCCATTTTCATTAACTGGTTCACTATGTAAAGTGGAGTAGTTTCTTTAAGCATGCTGTTTGGCTTAAAAGCGTCATTTGCAAGGTGGTTGGGGAGCGCTGGCTGGTAGGAGGAAGGTAATATGAGGCAGAACGCCATTGCGTATGCTTCTGGGAATTGGTGGAGGCTTGGGCACCAGTAAGCTAATACACATGGATGATATAGAGGTAGATGTATTTGTGAGCTATATTTCATCCCATCAGAGATGAAACGGTTTGTGACAGATGGAGTGATATTGTTCCCCTGTACGGCCCATGAGTGCAGCCCCTCCTGCTTTCCCTCCCTGACAGATGTAGGGGGAGGACCACAGTGCACTTTTCTTTCTTTCAATTGATTTGGGTGCTTGAACCCTTAGGGACTGGAGGATGGTGGTAGGATGGGGGGGTGGTGGTAATGGCGATGGGGGTTTAGTCATTTCCTGCAGCACAGAACCTCCAAACAATCTAAGGAGTGTACAGTAAAGAACTCATAAACATGTTATATGCATACATCTGCATATATTCATACACAAAGCACTGTTATTAGGGGTGGGCTGTGTGCAGTGTGCTGAGTGGAACTGGGATGGAATATTCACATAAATCTTGGTTAGTGACTGACAGCATAGCATGCATCCATGCATGTAATGCAGGCAGAGGAGAAAGTGTGGCTGCTCATACCAGTGGCTAAGCCTTGTGTGTTGCCAAAATATATCATGGAAAGATATTTGATAGATTAGAATATTTTGAATTGTTTTTGCAGTTTAATAGTGAATAGAGTTTATTAGCACATTTTGAAATTCATTGCAGTTTAATAGTGAATAGAGTTTAATCTTAGATACATAAATACATAGAGTTTAATTTGATTTTTAGCACAGAACTGCGCAATGGTTTTCTCTGTCTGATTAGCTCAATGTACCATTTTGAGGCTGGTGGAGGGGTGGGTACCAAGAGGTGTAGATTTGTGTGTTCCGGAGTAATTAAGCAGATTTTAAGTGATTCAACAGTGATTACCTTTAGCCCCCTACCCTTTCAACTGTAGGATAAATTACATTAGGAGACTAACAGCTGTCCGGTAGCAGATGTGTCTTGTTGCCACACCTCACCCCCTGTCCCTGGAGGGGAAAGGTCAGCCCAGGGGTGGAGGTTAAAGCAGAGATTCTCCTGAAGATGCTACATGTTGATGCTTTGAGGGTAACAAGCAAATGAGCATCTGCCTTCCCCTCATACAGGGAACCGCCTCGAGATTAGAATTAGCATTATTGATTGCTGTAGTCAGTCTGGGTTAATTCCTCCATCCTCCATAGACGGCAGCTGAACCATCAGGATGATCTGTGCAATTATTTCCTATTTTTTACCTTAAAAAAAACTTTTTATTCCTCCTAAATTCACTCACAAAAGCCATCTATCATCTTTCTGTGGTTGGTAAATTGTTGGTCTTTTTCATATGCAAAAGGCATTGTGTGTTTGTCCTTCCGTTTTTGGGACTTAATGTTGTTAAAGTCTTTATTGCTGCTGGAGTAATGTCCTGGAACCAGGCCACAGTAAGAAAGTGGTTAATGATTTTAATAGGACTCCCCGGCGGGGCGGGATAGAGAGGGGGCGTGCTCTGGGCACGGGCGCGTGGCGGCTGAGCAGGTGGATGACGGGCAGCTGAGGAGTGGGCTTGAGGGGAGGGGGGGCATCCATTTTGGAGGACTCTTGGGGTTGAGAGAAACCCTGAAAAAAGGCAACCCCATCTGGAACTGAGGTGGGGGCTCTGGTGTGAAAGAGATCTAGTGGGTGGTGTCTGACACTCTCTCTTTTGTTCTTTGGTAACGCAGCGGTGATGGTGGTGGTGGTGGGGGGGCTCTCTCTGCTGTGGGGGCAGGGCGCTCAAACAATAGTGCTGATCTAGGAATTGAAAGCCTTCGATGAACAGAGAGGCAAGGAGGGAGGCAGCGAAGGTGGGGAAGGAGGGATAAAGAAGGCATGGGTTTGTTCTGGACACTTACAGTAGGTGGGTTTTCCAACAATGCAAGGACACCGCAATGTCACAGCAAACATATACCCACTCAGAAATTCAGATTGACATGTTTGTTAGAAAAATGCATAAATATGTATATTTATTCAGGTCAGGTTGATAGGACTGTCTGGGCTTGTATCCATATATGAATGCCAGTGAAAGGCACAGTGCAAAGAACAATATTATATTCCATTAATTAGCAAATCTATGATGGAAAGAACTGTTGTGACCAGTTGTGTTTCTCACATGAAAAGCTTAAATTACAGTGTATTACCATTTGCTGAACCTTGGAGCAGCAGAGAAGGAAAGATGAGTTTTGGCATTGTGGTGGCAGCGGGCCTATATAGAGGAGAGAGAGAGAGAGAGAGAGAGAGAGAGAGAGAGAGAGAACGTGAGCTTCATTTATTTTCATTATCAGTGTCTACAGGCCAGACTCGTGCCTGCTGCGCGCTCTGATGCTGCTCTGACTGCTGCTCCATGCATAAACATATATCCCCGAGACGTCTGTCCTTGCTCAGCTACAGCCAAGCCTCTGTCACACAAGGTTAATTTCCCCTCAGCCTCCCCCCCCTCCATTTTTCACATCTCTCCTATACAATACATGCCATTCATCAGCCATCTTGCAGAGGCTGGCCTGAGTACCTGCAGCAGCTCTCCAGGGTGCTGAATAGGAGGACCGAGGGGCAGAGGGAGGGAGCGGTGGGGGTAGGGCTGCAGCAGGCACGTTTGGCTGTATGATTTCCTCATCGCAGGCGTGGGGGTAGGGAGGGATGGCGGGCAGGCAGGGGGGGAAGATGCAGACCTGCCATTACGGTAAATTGACACGTTTTTCCACAGTTACTATAAAAGCCACTCTTCATTTGAGGCAGAGAGGGAGACCAGTGAAATACAGTTTTTTTTTTTTACATTTTTTCCCACATTTAAGAATGAAATCCCCACCACATAGCAGACCTGCGACCTCACAACCTCCTATAGCTGCTGTTTGACAAATGTGAGGTATTTGTTTAATTATATATAATTGGTTCACTAAACTGCCTCTCAGTCACTCTTAGACAGTAAGCCAATATACAAGGCTATAGCTATATTTCCTCTCCTGCAAGAAGTCAAATGTGAGGACTGAGTCTTGGAGCAAGCACTGAGCACGCAAGGCTTCCTTTCTCCAACAACCATGGTGAACAGCACCACCTGCTGGTTTAGTGGTGGTATAACACCCTCTGCTGTCTGGTGAAATTACAGAAATGGCCACAGTGTGCAGTCCACTAGATGTTGCTGTTGTGCATTTTCTTTAAGTGCCTAGAATGGACATGAACAATAGAATCGTCCTTGTGATTTGAAAGTAGTACACAGTCAAGAGAGTATGAAATCATCTCCCAATTAAACACAATATTTCATGCCATTTGGTTTCTTGGGTGAATATAGACTGCCTTCACAGTCAACTGTAAATCAAGTCATGGTGAAAGTAGTAGTTGTCTAACTTCTCTGGCCTGCTTCCTTAATTTTATACTGAAATGAAACCAGTGAAACCCTAAACTGTGGAAGATACGTGCCGCTCTCTGTTGTGTCAAGTCACTTCAAACCGGTCAGGTGAGATTTCTGCATGAACAGATGGTAGACAGTAACGGACAGCTGAGTCAAGCCAGCGAGGAAAGTACTAGAATAAGACCGGAAGTAATGCGATCTGTCTTCAAAATATAAGCGTGCACTTGGTCCCTTTTTTAAATGAAAAAGAATAATAATGTAGTGGGGTGTATGGAGTTACAAGATTGAATTGTATCAAAATACCCAGTTGGAATTATTTCATGCTGTGAAACTGTGGATGTAAAACGCTATATAGATAATATTATATCATTGCGCATATTTATCATAATGACTCTGTCTTATGGCTGCGTAAATTTAAGGCTATGGAAGTTAATATTTGATTACTTGAATATTCTTGAATATGAAAAAGAATTAAAACGATGTACTGGGCTTTTATTTTGAAAGTTACTGCCGGAAGTTATATTTGTATTGCGGCTGTCTTGACGCTAGCTTAACGGACAACCTCCGCGGTTCAGCTCCCAGCCGCTAGGAGGAACAAGGGATCCCAGCGTGGAGAAGGAAGCGGTCTGACTCCTCAGCCCCACACAGGACGGGACAGAGCCAACACACAGGAGGAGGGAGAATACTTTCAATTTGACTTCGAAGAGTTTCTCTACATGGGGACACGAAATGACATCTACAGCGAGCGAAAGGAGGGCGTTTGCTCATAAAATCAACCGGTGAGACTCGCGGTTGTTTACAGAACTTATTTTATGGTGTAGTGCCGGTTGCTATGTGCGATAGTGACCTGCTGGACAGACGGAAGGTAGCCAGTATGCTAGGATTTGTTGGGTATTGATCATAAACCGTTTATGATAAACATGGTTCTAGGCTAAAACTGAGGTAAATCAAAGCAGTTTAGTCTATGTTTACGAGAATGATCATTCACACTGCCAAGAGTTTCATTATCAGCCTATTTTGTATGATAAATCGCGGTATCGGAGTGTGTGAACGCATGATTATCAACAATGATTTGACTACTCGCCAGTGAGTGCTAGTCTGTGAAGCTAATGGCTACTCTAATGTACTAAAGAAAAATCTCATTGCGGAGATGGGATTATTGAACCATGGTAATAATGGTAATATCTAGCAACATGCTTTACACCAATCAAATTGGATCAAACTGACAATAAGAAACGTCCTTATGCTCCTGGCTCTCTTATTGAACCTGTTTCCACTCGTCCTAAAACTGGCCTATATTCCAAACTGGTTCTGCTCCCATAATAAAAGTTATGGCACTGCATGGAACAAGCAATCTTGTCGCCCATATTAAAGAAAACAGGAACTACTGATCAGATTCCAGCAGGCATCACTGATGCATATCATGTCTGTGAACTGACTATTTGAAAGCATGCTTTAACAACACTTATGCTTGAGGAACAAGCTGTCATACGGAATAAACTGTGATAGTTTCAGCCAAGTGAGTCCCTGTTTGCTGTGATAATGGAGCTCTTCAAAACAACTGTTTTGTTAGGCCATGATTTACCTATCACCACTCCACTGACCCTTCATCATCTTCATTTCATAAGTAGTCTTTCTCGTCAAGAATCAGCCTTTTGACCAAGATCGCCCCTCCAGAAGCCTGTGAGAAAACAAACAGGTTAACATATTCTTGTCACGGTCCTGCAAGTGAGCATGTTCTTACCCCAGCGACAAACTTACTGAAGTAGAGCAAGAACTGTAGATATGTAAACATTGGACCAGGCTGCATCATGCTGTGGGCTCACTTTAGTTTTCATAGAGCATGGTATGGTATGCTCTACCTACCTGCTTTAATTCAAGGCAACAAGGTGTCCTGTGAGTGACTTTATCTGCCTGCAGCTTGTCACTGCTGTTCCTAGATCCTAGAGTGATATTGGTTTCATTGATCGGCCTCCTACTGCATTCCCGTAGTGTCTGTCCTGTCCTTAGTGGGACCCAGACCATTGTTCAGTCCCGGATACAGGAAAGGGTGGGTTGGGGTGTTCCGGCTATTACCCTTGAATTCAAGAGCTTTCCTATTTCCTGTTTTAAAGGGAGGTGTATAGAGCTGCAGAAATTGTTTCCACATCTTTTGAGGATATGTGTGAGTATAGTGTCAGCCCATAAAGTTTAAACATGCAAGTGAGGCAACCGCTAAATTGGCTTTATTTCATCGCCAGGATGTTAAAGAGCCTAGCTGTTTCTTAGAGATAGGGGTTACATAAAGCAGTGAGCTAGGCTACATTTGGGTGCCTCTTCCTCTCTTGGCCCTACAACCCTGGTATTTGTGTATATATGGAATGAAGACATGCTATGTGATCATGACTTGGGAAAGGTTGAAGCCTTTGCAGCTGTGTGTGTGAGAAACAGCCATTTTGAGTTTGTAGAGGAGCAGCTGCTTGCTGTCTCTGTGAGAGGATTGGGGGATTTTTTTTTTTGCTTTGTCCCTCTCTAAGCCTCCCATTTGCCGTTAGTCCATAAAGGCCAGGGATAGAATTCTGGCTGTGTGCCTGCTCCCTGGAGCCGGCTCGCCACCTCTCTGACAGATCCGCTTGACTCCCATTCACAACAGCTGCTGGCCCTCAGCACCGCTACTGGTACCAGCTTCTGAAGACTGGGTAATAGGTAGAGGGGCTGCAGTACAAGGCTTCTCAGATCTTATAGGGCATGTTGGAAGTTGAGCCATACAGATACAGATGTACTTGGCACTCCCACAATAGAGTTTTAGAAGCAGAATTTGGAAAATTTAAATGAGCTTCACTGCGGATGATGTACTGGAAAGGATTCATGCAAATTGCGTGTGCATCATAATGGTAATGCAATTCAGCCTAGATTTTTGGCAGTGATTTTAGATATGCGATCCAGATTTTAGGGGAGCATTCATTGCCATGATAACACCAGATGTATGCACACACACACACAATCAAATAATCTATATTTTACTCGACCATCACCAGATGATTGTTGCTTTTTCATTTAACTGTCATGTCTAGAAATACAAGTGCCTTTGTTCTCTGTTTGGCTGTCTGACAAATCTTTCTCATCTCCCTGTTGCTTAGGACGGTGGCTGCAGAGGTCAGAAAACAAGTGTCCAGAGAGTATGGCTCTCCTCAACTGTCTAAGAAACGAGGAGGAGCGCAACAGCCTGTGAGTCACCATGTGTTTAACCCTGCTGGAGTTTCAAGTCAAGTCAGGTTTATTTATATAGCCCTTCATCACAAAAGCAAGTCTCAAAGGACTTTACAAAGACGAGCCTACCTAGATCTAACTAACCAACAATCAGTCATAACACAAAATGATGGAATACAATGTACAAACAAAATAAAACACAAGGGAACAGAACAAAGCACAATACAGCATATTGAAAGAAATAACAGGCCTACCTAACCTACCTATCTAGCCTAGCCTACCCAGCACCACCAACCTTAGACCCTCAGTGAAGTCAAGCAAAAACTCCCAAGAAAACCTTATTAGGAAAAAAAGCAAGCAGGGTCAGCCGTCTCATTAGCATATTATTTGTTGAGACCGATAGCTAGGTCAGAAATTGATGGTTGTTATGTTGTGAACTAGGTATAAGTATACAAGGTCCTGTGTATGATTCTAGTTCTGATTAGAGTTGACATGGCATGTGGAGGGAAGTGGTTTTGGAACATGATATACTCACTCTCACCTAGCTTTGTCCTTTGAAATCCAGGCCAGGTTTCTACATAGTTGCTCCCCCAAAGTAGCACAAGGGATAGTTACATCATGTCCTGTGTTTTGGTAAATATGTCCAAGTTGTCTGAGTGGTTTCACATCATATTGCAAGGATGAGGGTGGAATTTGGAATCAGTCCAACTGTGTTTTAAGGTTAAGATTACTGTATGGATTCCAGTGCAATCCCCAGATAACCATAGGTAGGCTGCACAATACAGACCAGTGATTTACGGCAGCCTAGATGTGCTCCATTTGGGCAAAAGAGACAAGCTAAAATGGGTTTTAGCTCAATATTATATAATGTTTTTAGTAATAAGCTATTGAACATTGCATGAACTATGGAATAAACTACACTGCATAGTCTGGACAGATCTGTAGATTTATTCATTGTTCAACATGGCTAAGCTAAATGGGAGGCACAGCATCATCTCTTTCTGAGTCTGAGTGAGAAAAAGATATTGCTGAAAGAGGCAGGGCAGACAAGCAAAGCTGGTCTGGGTAAGGAGGCAAGGTGTTAATAACATTGTGCCTCGAATTGAATTGGTGGAGAGGTAACAAACATAATCTTTCCTTGGCATCCTATCACCTCTCTCTGCTGCACTGATAAGTCCTGCTGATCCTGTTGATCAGATGAGGGGCTGTGCGCACGACATGTATTGTTATTGGTACATAATAGTCTTATGTTGATTGGCAGGTACCCCTGACGGAGGTGGTTGAGCCGGTGGACTTTGAGGAGTATGTGAGCAGTCACGCTCCCGGGGCGGAGCCTGGCCCCCTCAGGCAGCTGATGGAGTTCCCCCAGGACGACCTGGAGCTCCTCCAGCTGGAGAAAGAGTGCACTACACTGGAGCCCCCGCTGCCTGAGGAGGAGGAGTAAGTCTCACTGATAATGACCAACACAAGCCTCGTACTGTAAAACACGCTCTCCAACACATCCCAGAACACCCGTAACACTACCACACACGCAGAGAATTAGTATTGCTGTAAAGGAGGACGAACATCACATCAGATAAGAATAAAGCCTTTCTTCATGGCTGTAACACTGAATAGACATAAATATTAAAAGCTTGCTTTGCTCAATTATTAATGTGTTTTTCTATGTAGCACACTAGATCCCAGAGTGAGAGATGCCTTGGCAGTCTACACAGATGAGTGGCTCATCATTCAAAGAAAGTAAGTGACGTCAGTTGCAATAACCCACATGTTTTATCTGTTTAATAATGTACACCACTCCGCCCTGTTCACTGTGACATGATTGACAGTTAGATTATTCCCATGACTTAAGACATTGTTTTTCTGTAGGTGTCAGCGCTACAGCACCACGTACACCCCTCACAACTCTGAGCGTCAGCGGGAGAGGCAGCGGGGCCTGGTCAAACAGACCTTTGAACTGGACGAGGCCGCCGCTGCCGAGCGCCAGGACGATCAGGTAGCTGCTGGGGAGGGGAATGTTCAAACGACTTGTTATTTTAAACACTGAGCGACCATCCAGTCATCAACAGAATCCTTTTTGGTTCATTAAACTAAATTTATTCTACATACAGCGTTGCCAAGAATAACATGCTTAATTCCATGGCACATCAGTATAAATAATAAATTCCAGTTCCCATGTACTTAACCTATCAAGCTCAAGGGGGAAAAATCATCCATCTGAGAAATGGCTGTCATTAATGTCCATTTGAGTGTTTATGTATTTTTAGACTAGTCATTTAGTAATTGAAATTAGTTGAAATTCCCATCCTTTACTTGCTGGACACAGAGATAGAGAGCCAACAGACAAAGAGTATAGCTCTCATTTTGAACAGCATGGGGAAGGCATTATGGGTGGAATGCTTTCTGGTTGCTGAGCTGATTATATAGGGAATTTGCAATGGATCGCAGACAAGGCACTCAGCTCTCTCACTCAGCTCCATTTGTGAGTGCAGATAATGGGATCTGCAGCATCTCTTCCCCATTATGTTTGGAAACATCTATACCCCCCCCCCCCCCCCCTACAGTGAGTCACCGTTGCACTTAAAGGTTACAGCACTGCCTGGAAGAAAAACCTATGATCTCACCTCCCTGCCTCACCCTTGGCTTGCGTGTTTCAGGATGATGCAAAGCGGCGGTCGGTCTCCCTCGATGACACGCCGCGGGGGAGCTGGGCCTCCAGTATCTTTGATTTGAAGAACTCCTCCCCAGACGCTCTCCTGCCGTCTGTGTTGGAGCGCACAGCTGCAGAGGACATGGACCACCGCAACACCGAGGCCCGCCTGCAGGGGCGCCATCCCGACCTGCTGGGCCTCTACCCTCCCCCCGATGAGGTTTGTATCTGCAAGAGGCCAGCCTGTATCTGCCTCTGTCAAAATAGTAATCCGGGACATTTTCATATAAATAAAAGTCTGGTTTGCGACTCTCGATTGCCGATTGATAAAACACAATAGTGATTCAGCCTTTACCCAGTTCATGAAAGCTTTTACATCCTCTGGCACACAGGAAGCGATTTGCAGCTGCAACAGTGATTTGTTTAGAATAATAGAATAAGAACTAGGTAGGTAGGGTTCTATTCTCTACTATTCTATTCACCATGGCTGAACAGTCAAAGAATAGAGTGGTACTTACAGAAACTCAAACTTCATCAGCAGAATATTCAAGGAAACAGACTGGCCACACTGTTTGATTGCAACATGATCTCAAGGATTACAACTTTAAACTGATACCACCAGAAGACTGTGTTGGAAATGTTGGTATATGAAGTTGCCATTTGTTCAGATCAGAGTAGCGTTATTGAATGTTCCCATAAAGTGAATGTCCATAATGTTTGGAAACCCATCCACTGCCAGGGAACTGTTTGCTTTTCTTTCCTCTATCTTCGACTTCACTAGATAGTTCTCATTGCCTCTTTCTCTCTCGCTCTCGCTCTCTCTCCCTCTTTCTTTATGTCTGTTTAAACACTATCAGCGTGTCTGTTGCTATGACATCTCTGTAAATGTTACGGTAGTGGTGTGTGCGCATGTGTGTGTTTCACATGGCTTTGTTTTACTGTGTGACAGGATGAAGCAGTAGAGAGATGCTCTGTCCCTGAAGTGCCCAAGGAACACTGTGGCCAGAGGATCATGGTCAAGTGTCTGTCTCTCAAGTGAGTAACAACATGCAACATTCATGTATTCATTCAGTGACTCGTTCATATATTCTCGCTCATTAAGACCCCCACTTGTAAATGTGCTTTCCTCATCTGACTGAAAACTATTTTGTATGTTTTTCAGGTTTGAAATAGAAATTGAGCCAATATTTGGAACACTTGCTCTGTATGATGTCAAGGAAAAGAAAAAGGTACTTTTTTTTTTTTTTTTTTTTAACAATACATCATTTTTTAATTTGATAAGGTGACTATTCCTCCAGTGAGTTTTCCTTCTGCCAAACCACTTAAGTAATGCTGAGCTCATGCTTGACTAATTGAATTCCCCCCATCTCAGAAGGTCTAAGTGGTCTTGTGGTTTAAATCACAGTCAAAACCGAATTAAAATCCCCTGACGTGCATTTCCACTCTCATCTTTCCTCCCTCCCTCTTCCCTGCTCATCTCGATCCTCCCTCCCACAGATCTCAGAGAATTTCTACTTTGACCTGAACTCGGATCAGATGAAGGGGCTGCTAAAACCCCACACGCCGCACACAGCCATTTCCACCCTGGCTCGCTCTGCCATTTTTTCCATCACATACCCTTCTGCCGATATCTTCTTGGTCATCAAGGTATGGCTTACAGACAGACCGCTCTATAACATAGAACAGTCTGACTCAATGTTGGTGGCATTAGACAAGGTTTTTTATTTTCATTTTTTCCTCAACTTGGTTCATACAGAAGCGAACTGGCCTTTTTATTCAACATTTTTCCATTGTGTGCCCTTAAAATTAATCCAACCTTCTATCCAACCTTAATCCTACTTAATTACTACTACCTATCTTTAATTTCAATACATCATATAAAGATCCAGTTCAAAAATTGTTATCTGTTTAACAATATGAGGTAAGAAATATGTGCTTTAACTTGTCACTATTTGCCATACTTAAAATAATTTGAGTACAATGTGATATGATGTTTTTTGTGTGTTCCAGCTTGAGAAAGTCCTTCAACAAGGAGACATCGGGGAATGCTGTGAACCCTACATGATCATGAAGGAATCAGATTCCTCGAAGGTAGTTTAGCCAATAAACTGTTGCAATGCTCAGGCAGCAGACAGGCACGTGGCACTCTGTTACTGTCTGATCATACGCATTACTCAATTCTGCCTGGATAGCCGCAATATTTGCTCTTCTCTTTTTGGCAGGGCCATTGTATTTGCTTTCGCAGATTTTTATAACTGTTGGTATCAGTAAAATGCCCTGAGGATGAATTTCTTTTATCAAATACTGTCTGCTCTTTCTTTTCCCTGCGCAGCACAAGGAGAAGCTGGAGAAGCTGCGTGTGCAGGCAGAGCAGTCATGCAGTCGTCTCGGCCGTTTCCGCATGCCTTTTGCCTGGACGGCCATTCACCTTCTCAACATTGTCAGCAGTGTGGGAGGTCTGGATCGCTCGGATCCTGACTCTGACTCTGGTACTGCTGGCTCCAGCTGGCTCCCCAGTTTTACACATTCACACACACATACACACACACAACACTGCATCCAACTGCTTACGTGAACAAAAGTCTCCTGTACCCGACACACATGCCTCTCTGATATTACCGAGTGTATCTCCCTGCAGAGCGAAAAGGCCACGGAACGTGGAATGAGAGGAAGAAGAAAGGGTTTGAGCGGATGAGTGTGGGGGAAGACATGTGTAACTTTGCCACTTTCCGTCCAGCCACACTGACGGTCACCAACTTCTTCAAACAGGTCCGACTCTGTCCAGTGGTTTTGCTTATCGCCGGTTGGTAGTTCATACTGTTGAAATCATCCTGACTTTGCCCATATTATGTCGCCATTGTTTGTGTTTGGCTCTTGTTCATGAATATTTAGGGGACCTGTGTTTGTGTTTGATTATACTTCTCTGCAGGTTGTGCAAGTTATTGGCAAAATATAAGCATTACACACTGCTGATTACCTGCTTCATAAAACACCACTGCCAATCTGTTTCAATTTATTTATTAGTTTGAATAGCATTATTATCATCATCTACAATCATTATTATTTTCCCAATGGTCTTGACGACTATATTACCACATTAAACAAACAAATGTGCACAAATGCGTCAGCCACAAATATTTTTCTTAGTAGTCTACATTGTAGTCACATACACTGCATAATCACAGTTATCAATATTTTGTAATCAGATCTTTGTAATCCCATTACGTGCGATCTATTGCTACAAACCCTGCTGTTTGTGTCTGTGTATATGAAGGAGGGGGACAGACTGAGTGACGAGGACCTCTACAAATTTCTGGCAGATATGCGCAGACCGTCCTCTGTTCTGCGGAGACTGAGGCCAGTCACAGGTAAGGATGACACACACACACACACAAACACATAGTGAAGATACACATTCTCAGTATGTTTTTTAGATTTATACACCAAAGAAATCATCTACACATTAAGGTTTATGAATGATTTATGATTTCTTGTCTTTGTTCCGTCGGTGTGTGCATATGATTTTCTGCGTCCCTCAGCCCAGTTGAAGATTGACATCTCTCCAGCCCCGGACTCCCCTCATTATTGTCTGTCTCCGGAGCTGCTTCATGTGAAGCCCTACCCGGACCTGCGTGTGCGGCCAACCAAAGAGGTGCTGGAGTTCCCTGCTCGCTACGTATACACACCCCACACCACCTACAGGTGAGCATTCACATATCACACACGCACATACTGTAAGTTGACCTACATACCATACATACATTCACCCACTTATTGCATGAAAGGCTCACTGTGCTTGTTTGGTTATTTTTGATCTTTGATTTTTGTTCCACCCATGACTCATATTTCTCTGCTCTGAGACTGTAGTTTTAAGCAAAGAGGACAACAGGTTAATTCTCTTGATTTAAAGTTGAAACAGATTTCTTTATTTATCATCAGAATGTAAAATATATAAATACAAGAACAAGCTATTGCCATTCAAGAATTCAACAAGATATTCTGGAATGAAATTAAATAAATGATGATATAGAATATGAAATACAATCTTTAATAATTTAATAACTTTATCTGTATAGCACTTCTAAAACAAAGTTTACAATGTGTTTCACACAAGACAAACAAAAGGCGGGGGAAAAAAGGTTATATAAGAAAAGCAGAGGAGAGCGGCAACAACAGAGACAAAAGGAACATGGACCCTGGTTAGGGTATGGGGGGGGGATTTTTTGTTGCAGCTGTAAGTGTAGATTAGATATAGTAGTAGATATGTAGCGTACCAGGGGGGAGGCAGGGAGTGCAATTAAGTAATGAGGTTCAGATCTAGATGGAGTCATCACATTCACGAAGAGCTCTGTAGACCTGGGAGACCTCAGTACCTTTGTAACGGCTATGGCATAGCTTCACTCTGTAACAAGAGAATGTGATCAATTTAATGAAACAAAAAGCATCGCTTTAGCCATTAGGCCTTCCACATGTTTCGAAACAGTGGCTTACCATCTTGTGTAGTTTGGAAAGCTGCAGGTTGTGAGTCTCAAGGTTCTGTTTCTGGTACTGGATGAAATACTGTAAACTTTTCAAGATGTTTGAGTGCTCCTCTGCTCTCTCCTAAAAAAACAATAATGTAAAAGAGCACCCATTTACTGTATGATGATAAATCAATGCTGCATATTTACATACAGTATATAAATTATCAGTATCAGTCAGGTTGGCTGGTTTGACAGTGGGATGATAGACCTTGAAGTCAGGGTGGTCTTCTGTTCCCTATATCTGTAACTATAGAAAAGTTCTCAGCTCTCTTTTACCTGTAGCTCTTTGATGCTGTTGGGGAAGGAGTTGTTGAGGTATGTCTCCAAGTTCTTCACTTTTGTCTTCAGCTCCGCCTCTTCCTGTTCCATGCCGACCAGCCTGTCCTTAGTCATCTTGGTCTGAGCCTGTAGCTTGGCCATCTGGACCTGTCAAAAGAGCATCTGCCCACTTTATCCTCTTCCCCCTCCCACTGATCAGTGCAGCTGGCAGCTGCCTGACCCACAGTGTAACATGCAGCTTTCTAATGTCATTCTGACACTCTTTTCCTTGATAAATGAATTAGATACATCTGATAAATATGAATCTATTCGATTGGAAAAGGGAAGAAGAGTGATGTGCCCTAGCACAATGTAGTTGCAAAGTCATTAATGTATAGACATAGCACAGGCATTGTTGTTTTGTTTGATGTCTTGGCAAACCAGCAATTGGCTGCTTTATTGTGTCTGTTCAGCTGCTCCGTCTCCCTCCCGAAGAGCCCAGAGACACAGAGGCTTATCTGACAGGGATTTCAGATACTTGGCATACTGCCTCTATCTTTCTCATCCTGCATGTTGTGCTTTCAGATCTGCAGTTTGATTGTAATTCATGGTTATCTCTCTCGAAATAACTAGACCATTTGACGAGACTGATAACCAGACAGTGCACACGGGAAAGAGCTGGTGTCTGTGTTTTGGTGTTTTCTCACCTGTAGCAACCCCAGCACCTCTTTGATCTGTTTCTCCACCTCTGCAGCCTGCTCAGTCTCTTTCCCCAGCTGCTGGAGGGTCCCTTCAAGGCTCTGTATCGACTGGCTGATTCGAGCCATCTTTGCCTCAGTGGTTTCGTAAACATAGTTGAGAGATTCGCTGAGCTGTATCACGCCAAACATCAACACGTTCACTTCTTCCTGTGGAGCTTCCTTGTCCGCCGTCTTGCCGGGCTTCCAGAATGGGCCTGCATCGACTCCCCTCAATCCCACAGCCACACAAAGCAGGCACAGGGCCCACCTCATCTTGATGGCACCAGCCGCTCACAGACTTACTGCTGTCTAGTCTTCTGTTTGACGCAGTAGTTCAAAGGATTTCTTATCTGGCAATTCAGCCAACTCAGGAGAAAGTTTGTCTGCTGTAAATTCAAGGCTGTTGCTTCTTGGTAGCAAGGAAGGAAGGCTATCAAATGATTCTTACATATCTGTTTAGCACAATTGCGCAGAAGATCATCATGAGAGTACCCCGTGTGTATGTCTAGATGATGGTTTTGTGTGCTTTTATATTGGATGTACGAGCGTGTGTGCAACACCATAGTAAAACATTAGCTCAGCTGTGGTTCGATCGGAGGTCTTGTCCGTGGCCTTAGTCTCAGTGACCTTGCCATGAAGTTCAACCCCTGAGATACTAATTTTGCCTTTTAGGTCACAAACACACAAGACCTACATAACAATCTGGCAGTCTCTCTTGTGTTTCCCGTAGTAAATATATGTTTTTTTATTGACCGGTACCATAATCTCCTTTTTAAGCATTGTAATGTGTAATGTGATGACGAGCATATGTGATTGTGTGGTGACTAGTTGCCTCTTGATAACTGGATAAAATCAGCTGTTTTAAAATATGAGCCACAGTAACCGCCCATGTTTGAGTTGGATAGGAGTTAAGGTCACTCACCATGCACATTTTCAATGCTAGGTCAAACTCTCCCTCATGCACAAATACACACACACACACACACACACACACAAAACTCAATGTAACGTTTCTTCACTGATTATAAGAGTTTTGTATATTGTGGTATATTGTTAGATGACAATACAGATGAAAGGTATTGACAATCAAACAGGCTGAAACCAGGGTGGCAAATTTCCAACCAACTTTGGCTAAAAATTTCCAACCAACTTTGGTGAAAACTTTGACTAAATTTGGCTGGTCATTTGATCTGTTTCTCCACCTCTGCACCTCTACCTCTACCAGCCACAACCAACCAATCCGCATTTGAAGGTTCCTTTCTATTATAAAAAAAAAAAAACATTTGGTTGCTAAAATAGAAAATGTTGCCCTGTAAGTTCTGGAGTCCACAGGTCACCTGGCCTGTGGATCAAAACAAGTTAGCTTCCTGCTTCACGTCTGTGTCATGGTTATTGAAATGTTTTGCTCTCTCTCTCTCTCTCTCTCTCTTTCTTTCTTTCTCTCTCTCTCTCTCTCTCTCTCTCTCTCTCTCTGCCTTGCATCATTTTTCCCTGTTTTTTTTTTCAGGAACCTGCTGTATGTTTACCCACAAAGTCTGAACTTCAGCAGTCGTCAAGGCTCTGTGAGGAACATTGCTGTGAAGGTTCAGTTCATGGCAGGAGAGGATCCCAGTCAGGCTATGCCGGTGAGTGGCTCCACCAATCATAGGCCAGGATACTCAATTGCCGTGACTGCAATGTTCTCAGAGCAGTGGCATCTCTCTCACAAAGAACAGCTTGAGGCAGTGAAATATGATGGCTTCTCGCAAGAGTGAACTTCCTCAAAGCGGCACCTTTTATGAGCAACAGAGTCATATAAAGACAACCCCAGGTCCAGTTACATGAGGTTTGAAAATTATGTTTTGACCAAAATGGCTTCAAAGCTTTTGCAAATTAAATCTACAGAACCATCATTTGCAGTAAGACAGAGCATGAAAATGCGGTTTATTTGTGAACTGACAGGTACTCATGCACTTGACATGGACTTGAAAACTTTTTGAGGGTTAAATTAAAGAGTAACTAAACCCCAAACCCAAACCCCACCTTCTATAGAGAACCACAGGTGGTGACATCACCTGGCACCAAAGACCAGCCAATGGCAGATGGCCAGTTCAGTACCCTACTTTTTACCATTAGATGTCAGGTTTCACCACAGATTTGGGTTTGGGGTTTAGTTACTCTGATTGACAGGACTGCCATACGGTATCAAAAGAGAGCCTCCTATTGGCCAAGGAAAATCTAAACCCAACTTAAACTGTCTGCCATCATGACAGGTCATCTTTGGGAAGTCCAGCTGTGGTGAGTTCATGAAAGAGGCGTACACTCCCGTCATCTACCACGACAAGTAAGGCTCGCTCAACTGCACGCTTATCCGTAACCCTCTCGTTTGTGCCAGTCCAACTTTTTTCCTTTCGGACGCTTCCTCTAAACATTGCGTTTATCTCTCGCTCTCAAGGTCTCCGGAGTTCTACGAGGAGATGAAGATGAAGATTCCTGCCAATCTGACAGACAACCACCATCTGCTGTTCACCTTCTACCACATCAGCTGCCAGCCCAAGCAGAACACTCCCCTGGAGACGCCCGTGGGCTACACTGTGAGTACACTACTTTAGCTGGCCTAGATTTAATACCTACACCCACACACTGACTCATTTGATAGCTCCTTCTATTGCCTTGCCATTGGTTAGAGATCGTGTGTCTGTTTTTGCCCGCAGTGGATTCCTCTGATGCAGCATGGCCGATTACGCACCGGTTCCTTCAGTTTGCCCGTCTCGGTGGAAAAGCCTCCACCTAGCTACTCCGTCCTCACCCCTGATGTGAGTATAGATGTGTGTGTTGAGAGAGAGAGAAAGAGAGAATAATAGATAGATCGTGTGAATATCAGATTCCCTGCCATCAGCTACTTCTTTGTTGATGTGGTGGAGTGTTAAATGCGCTGGATGTCACTCTGTGGTAGGTTCAGCTCCCAGGCATGAAGTGGGTGGATAATCACAAAGGAGTGTTCAATGTGGAGGTGACAGCGGCCTCCTCAGTTCACACTCAGGTACAGACACATGCACGTACTTTCTCTACCCAAGTTTCTGCTTTTCTTCATGTCTTTTTCTCCCACCTTCAAAAGCCATATTGGAACTTGTTTTGTGTTATTGGGGAAGGTCCTGTAATTGGAATTATTACCATTAGCATCCATAATTTTAATTCAGTGTGTATATGATATCCATAATTTTTGTCTGGAAATTGAAAATAAATATCTGGAGTAAATTGCACACAGTTTTTCAGTAAACTCAGAGGCGATCTGATAATACTACCCACCTTGAATTACCGTCTTCATAATGTAGTAATGTATAACATTTTTGACGGCATTTTTGACCAGTGTGCGCATGTAAGCGGAAGTGTAGATCATGGCACTTTACACCCAGGCTATGAGCAGCAATTTGAGAGAAATCACAGAGATTCTTAATCCCCTATGAAAGGTCGCTGTATAAAAATTACATTACATGACCTCTCCCAGTAAAATTAATCCAGTTCAAGTAGGGCTTCATATTCATTATGTTTGTACCTCCAGGACCCCCACCTGGATAAGTTCTTCACTCTTGTGTATGTCCTGGAGGAGTACTCCTTCCCCTACCGCCTGAAGGACGTCATCATTACTGAGGCGAACATGGAGGGGGAACTGAAGGCCAGCATGGCCGCGTTAAGGGGGGCTCTCCTGGACACCTGTGTCAGGTTCCTCCACCAGCTGCTCAGCAAACTCATCCTGCTCATTGTCTATCCGCCCGTCATCGCAGGCCAAATTGGTGAGCAGGCTCTTTAGAACAGCAATTTTACATCAACTCTGTTTTTGGAGATTTGACGTGTGTGAACATGGCTAAAATATTAATTCTGATTATTTTAGGAGATATTGCAATCATTATTAATCATGATTATTCATCTCAATCATTTGGGGAACACAATTGTTTCATTACACTGTTTGCATCTTATATCAACATCTGCATTGTTTACAACTACAGTGGGCATTCTACAGGCAATGGAATGAAATTAAATTCCATATAAACCAGGTTGCAATGGATTTGTTTTACTGTGCTAGGCCAGACACAAGACAGGACATCAGATATACATATACCCCCATACAATACCCATACTATATACAATGAATTGTGGAAATGTGTCTGTATGGCCAAATTTTATGATTATTAATTACAGAAACTTAAGTCACACTAAACTAAAATCAGCACCAGTTTTAAGTTCTGCCTCACGCTCATTCTCACCCTCAATATATCTATAGTAAACCTGGGCCGGGCAGCCTTCGAAGCGATGGCTCTGTTGGTCAACCAGATCCACAAGAACCTGGAGGGGAACCAGGACCAGCACGGCCGCAACAACCTGCTGGCCTCCTACATCCACTACTGCTTCCACCTGCCCACCACCGAGCCGGCCATGCCCCCCTCCAGTGAGTCACAAGGCTGAACCGTACAAACTGGATCCGACCACTGGAGAGAATTTCTTTCACTGTGCTTTACTGCCCCCTTCTATGAGGAATATATATTGATACAGATATTGTTAATATCTCCCAAGTTACATCTCTGTCCCTACTTTCTCCACGAGCAGCAGGTTCCACTGCCTATGAGATGCCCATCCAGTATGCCACCTTATCGAGGGCAACGGCCCGCCCCAGCAGCCTGCACCTGTCTCGCTCCAAGAGTATCAGCAACTCCAACCCGGACCTGGCCACCACACCTGTTTCTCCTGACGAAGAGGTGCAAAGGATCATAGGGAGCAAGGTGAGTTGGACCTCTCTTGGGAGACTTGTCATATCTACACCGGTTATACAGCTATTGTTGTTGTTACAGGGTGTCTGCAGGTCCTGGAAAAAGTCTCAAAATGTCTCAAATATATTGTCTGAACTCAAGGCCTTAAAAGGTCTTGAAAACAGTGAAAAACAAGTCTTCGAGTCTTAAAAATGTTTTTTGGTGCTGCTGTTTTTCCAGTGGGAAATCAGCACCGGCGAATCAGCTCCGGCTTGTGTTCTTACGTCTACAGTTGTTTTAATTTTCTGTATTTGCGAAAATGGTCTTGTATTTCATTTTAACTGCCGTTAAAAAGCTCTTGTACTTTAGCAGAGAAGTTCCATTTTGTGCATATTTATCTATATATTGCCATGCCTTATTTGTTTCACCAGTAGATTGGAAAGCACAAAATGATTAACTCTTTTTTTTTTTTTTTATATAGTATCCCTAGTGCCCTTTTTCCCCATTTTCTGTTTAGCCAATAAGATGTGTGTCTGCTGTTTTGTGGTAATAATAGCACCGTCCCCCTCGCCTCCACTGTTTACAGCTAATCCAATAAGCTGACGTTGATTTTGACCATATCCATACTAAAGGGTGCAGGGAATTCTGTGCCGGCAGTTAATTACATTGCTTATGTCAACTATGCAATTACGCTTTGTGCCTCTGTCTCTTGTGTTCCCATGCCTCCCATCTTTCCTTCCCCCCTCCTCCCCCTCCTCCTCTTTCTCCTCCTCTTCTTTCCTCTCCGGTCCTAGCTTCCCTATTCTACTCTCTACATCTCTCTTATTTCCCTCTTCTCCTCCTACCTTCCCTCTCTCCTTCCATTAATCTCTTGTGTGGTAATTCCCCTCCCCTTCCTCTCTTTGTCCTTGCCTCTTGCCGCACTGTGTGTGCGTGCGTGTGTGTCTGTGTGTGTGTGTGTGTGTGTGTGTGTCTCTGGTGGCTAATGGCAGGGGATAGACCGCTCCCACTCCTGGGTAAACTCTGCTTATGCCCCTGGTGGCTCCAGAGCTGTCCTACGCCGGAATCCCAACTCCAGCTGTGAGCTCAAGCAGGTGCTAAATCCCTTCACCTCCTCACCACCTCCACCTCCATCCCAAACCACCTCGCTCCTCCCCCGCCAGATCAATGTATCTGTGTCAGTGCCTGCTTCTGTCTGTCTCTGACCCATTCTGTTAGCCCAGTCCTACCTGTCAAGCCGTTTTATCCGTGATTACATCCTTCACACTTCATCCTCTCACCTCTATTTAACAGACCATATTTTTTGGGGTATGTTTGACTGACATAAGCTCTGCTTGAGGTTTGTCAGATTCCTTACGAGCCTTGCTGTCAGAGAAACAACAGAGTTTGTTCATATCTCTGGCCATCCATGCATCTCTACTCATCCTTTTCTCACACCGCTTTGTCCTCATCTCTGTGTGTTCACCTCACCATCACTCCATGTCAGGCAAGTGAGCGCAGCTGCAATCGCATGTCTGCCTTTCTGGACAGCGCCACCTTCTGTTCAGTTCCCACAAGGCAGATTGCCAAGAAGGTAAAACTGGCATTCACTATAACAAACTAACACATTTTGATGTCCTAACATTCATCGTCATCTACATTCATTATGTTTTAACAGTTGTCTCCATCTGTAAGTTTGTGTGAGAATTTGTTCCTTCATACAGTGGGTTTATCCGAAGGTTTCTTGACTAAATCTATGGCAGAAGCACCAAATTGTTATGTTCAATTTATTCTTTACAACCACATGGCTTTTTATCTTTGCGTTTATTATCTCAATTTGTTTCATCTGAATAAAAATTAAGGACTGAGTTACTATTAAACAATTATTAGTGTTAAGCTAGTATCTTTCCACACCACAATTATAATTCATTTCTTGGTCTTTGTGAGAGCAAACACATAGCACTTAAATCTTAATGGCATACCTCGTCTGGTTTCTGAAGTGTCCTCATGTAAGTTAAAACTTGTGTTGTTCTTCCCTGCCCTGTTTCACCTGGCTGGTGCTGTGTTGGTCCTCGTCTAGCTGCTCCATGAGGAGCTGGCACTCCAGTGGGTGGTCAGCACCAGCACAGTGAGGGAGGCGGCACTGCAGCAGGCCTGGTTTTTCTTCCAGCTTATGGTCAGTATGCCTTGGGAACCTCACGTTTGCAATCTTGCCATTTTCCACGCTGTAATGAATCTAATTGTAGTGAACAGAATACCATTATTTTAGCATGATAAAGACAAGGCAATATTTTCACAAAGTCTCTGCTTCCCCTCTTTCTTTTGCCCTCTCCTCTAGACAAAGAGCATGGCCCACCACTTATTCCTGTCCTCTAAATTGGATGTTGCCAGGCGGCAGCGTTTCCCAGACCGCTTTGTGGACGACATTGCTGCACTCGTGTGTGCTATCAGTGCAGACATTGCCAGCCGATACCACAAGGTACAGAACCCACAACGCCAATACGACAGGCAATTCAAGAAATTAACTGTCGGAAGTCCATTTGATTTCGATGAGCTGAGTAACCAAGAAAAGATGGCCAGCATTGACAGCGGTTGAAAGTTTTTGTCAGCTAGAAAGTTGTCTGCAGTGTGACTACTGGGTGGCATCACTTGTCAGCACCCAGTCACATGCTAACGTTGCTTTATGTTTTGCCTATTGCTGCAACACCCCTCATTAACTTAAATCAGCCAATGTACAGTGAGTGGATAATGTATGTTTTCTTTATGTTTTCGTTACTTTTTACTATATCATATCTATCAATTTCTTATCATATCCACCTCTCCCTCTCTCTCTCAGGATGTGGAGCTTGTGGAGAGACTAAACAGCAGTCTAGCCTTCTTCCTGAACGACCTGCTGTCTCTCATGGACCGGGGCTTTGTGTTCAACCTCATCCGCTCCTACTACAAACAGGTGCATATACAATCCCCCCCCCCCTTTCCTCCCCATTTTCTTTAACCACAAACACTCTAATTCCCACGCATATCGTCATAGCTCTTTCACTGTCTCAAACGAATTTCAGACCTCAGCTCTTCCCTTGCTAGTACTACCAGTTACAACAGCCATGCCCATATTAACCATCACTCTTTCATGTGTTATACAGATTGCCAACAAGCTCCACACGGCCCAGAACCCCAGCTCTCTGAATGCCCTGAGGATGGACTTCACCCGTATCGTCTGCAGCCACGAGCACTATGTCACCCTCAACCTGCCCTGCTCCACCCTCAGCCCCCCAGCCTCCCCCTCCCCCTCCACCTCCTCCACCACCTCACAGGTACTGGAATGCATTTCTCTTATATCGCTATGTTGATTACTTGCAGCGTCAATAGAGGGGTTTGTTTTTCTCATTCCTTGCTGGTGGAGCAGTCTCGCCTCCTACAGGCCAAGTAGTCGGGCAATATAAATATTGATCTAAGATACTATCTAGCCTGATAGTTGATATACATTCCTCGCTTATTCTACTGTTTGCTGTTGCTCTTTGCTGTTGTTGTGGAGAAAAGCAACCGCTGAAAGCCTAACATGTAATTTGATTCAAACTGGCCAAGTATCACTGCCCACAGCTTCTCTTATTCTTCTGTCCTTCTACTGTTGTATTCACAGAGTTCAGCGTTCTCCAGTATGGTGCAGGACCAGGGTGTGGCCAGCATGTTTGAGCTCTCCCTCCCTTTTCGCCAGCAACATTTCCTGTCTGGCCTGCTACTCGCTGAGCTCTCTCTCATCCTGGAGCCTGATGGAGAAGGGTGGGCTGTTATTATTTACACACTGTATACGCATATCAAGAGTTTCATTCAGTTTCCCCACAAGAATCATTGTTTCATCGAATCTAATTTAAAATGAGATATCCAAAAAGGATGCCTATGCTTAACAAATGATTGGCATAAAAGTAAATTAAAAAAGACATTACACGTTACTATTAAAGTCACAAGTCATCTCAAGACTGATCAAAATAGTTATGTTTTGTGTTTAGAATTATCTAAATTTTTTAAATATTCACTAATTAATTTAAGGTAGCAACATTTTTCCAACATGGACATAGGGCATTTTTGCATGCACACATACAGGAAAAATGCCAAAGGTTCTTATGGAGCCATTTTCAACCCACAGGGTGTTCTTCCTTCATAAGAAGGCTATCAGTGCCGTTCACTCCCTGCTGTGCAGCCATGATGCAGACCCTCGCTACACTGACCCCCAGGTCAGATCCCACATCGCTCAGCTCTACCTGCCTCTCCTCCCCATCGTCATGGAGACCTTGCATCAGCTCCACGACTTCACTGGTCAGTCTATTATCCTAGTTTCTACTAGTTCACATCTTTAAAGTTCCTGTATTTTATCTCTTTATGCATATTGTTGCACTTGAGCTTTTTTAAATTTCATTTTTATTATTTTTTCAGACACCTCGCCTGCTCGGGCCCGCCATGCCTCAGCCCACGCTGATGATGGTGACCCAGACAACAGCAACACCATCAGTCAGTCTGTTGCCATGGCGATCGCCGGCTCCCCGTTGCCGCATGCCAAAGCCAACCCGTTTGCCCTGCCCACAGTGGTGAGTGATAGCGGCAGGGGTCAGGCCGTTCCCCCGGGCCGTGCAGACTGACAGGTCACAGATCGGCCTCTGTCTTCTGTGTGGGAGGCTGCTGCTTCAGCCTGACAGGCGATCACTCTAGCCTTTATGTAACTCCACACAGCCACTCATTCAAACGGCATTTGCATTCTTCCCTTGTCGTGCCTGTTTTCTGAGGTACAACTACTCCTCTTTGCCTGTAGATGGCTCTCTGTCCATCATTTTCTCTGTAACCATCTGTAAACAGCCATTTTGTGCTATACTGAAGGAGATTAAAAGACTGGCACTGAGTTTGTTTGTATGTCCTTGTCAGGCTGGGCGCCAGTGCAGCTCGCTGTCCGCAGAGTGCAGCAGGACTCTGCTGGTGTGTTTCCTGTGGGTGCTGAAGAATGCAGATGCAGCTCTCCTGGAGCGCTGGGTGTCTGATTTGTCTGTGCTGCAAATCAACCGCCTGCTGGATCTGCTGCATCTTTGTGTCTCCTGCTTTGAATACAAGGTACAATAACCAGGCGCTCTCACTACCATGAGAACCTTTCATCACTAAATCTCCCTGTAGGAGCCAAATACAATTTCTAGCTATCCTCTGCTTAATTTGAACACTGCTAGACTGCAGAGGTGGGCAGGAACGCACCACAGCTACTTTGTTACAGTTATTCTGTCAATTCTGAGTTGTTCTTTCAAGAATTTTTACTCACATTTATTTCTAGTGTAGCATGCTCTAGTTTACTTTTTGTTCACCACCTACTTTTTTTTACTTTCTTCCATTACAATTTACATGGACTATTATTACCTTAACCCTAATACACTATTACCAAATTTGAATGATCAGTGTTTCAGTCCATTGTTATGCTTGCGATGATTTGCATATTTCTTAGATTGCAAATTAATTTGTCTATTATCATAAAATTTTAGCAATGTAACTAGTATTTTTGTAGTGTTTGTACCTGTCAACTATTCAAGTATATTCCAAAACCCATATAGCTACTCTTTACTTCTAGTTGAGATTTTATTGAAGTAACCCTTCTTACAATGGCATTAAGATGTCTTTGTACGCTGCCAACTCTGGTGTATCATTTGTTTTCCTGTGGCAGGGGAAGAAGGCTCTAGAGAGGATCAACAGCCTGACGTTTAAGAAGTCTCAGGACATGAAGGCCCGTCTGGAGGAGGCCATACTGGGCACCATTGGAGCCCGTCAGGAGATGGTCCGCCGCTGCAGAGGTAAATAGGCCGAAAACACAGGAGAGTGTGTGTCAGCAGCTGTTTTTGTTTGAGGTGTTTGTGTCTGTGTTCTGTGGTTGAGCGTGTTCATGGAAAGTGTAATTTGTTTTTGTTTCCAGAGAGGAGTCCCTATGGCAGCCAGGAGAACGTTAGGTGGAGGAAGAACGTCACTCACTGGAGACAAAATACAGACAGAGTTGATAAGTAGGTCATTTACATTAATGCCAACTAAAGCCAATGGGGACCTTTATTTTGTTACGGACAATATGAAAATACTTTTTTCTCTCTCCCTGTCTGATATACAACACTCACCGGCCACTTTATTAGGTACGCCTGCTCGTTAACACAAATAGCCTGCTTTTCCAAACAGCGAATCATGTGGCTGTAACTCAGTATACTGGATATGCTGTGTTATATGGAGGGGGTTCGTTTTCAGGATGATGTCTGATATGCAGCCAGTTCGCAGGGGATAAATAATCTGTAATCTGTCTCAAAGTTGCAGCGTGGCTTGGCAGCCACGAAGCTTGTCCCTCTGACCAGCAACTTAGATCTTTTTCTTCTTGTCCATTTATGTTTTTTTGCCATTTTCTAATTGGTGTTGGCCAACTTAGACCTGTTACCCTGTTGTTAGCCCAAGGGGTGGAAGTTGAGTCGAGGACAGAGCCTAAATGTAGCTTGTGCCTTAATGTAAAAAAAAAAAAAAAGATGACTTCTCACACAGGAAAATGCCAACAGAATCCCCCCAAAATTTAGGGATATCCATTTGTGTTAGACTAGTTTTACAGGGAAAACACCCGTAGGTAAAAGAGGCTGGAGTCTTACCTGACGTACCGTTCGTAAAAAAGCATGGTAGACATGGTAGATTAGGATTAAAGTCATGTAAATGCTTTGGTATTAATTACATTACCCTACCTCTTCATCCAAATAGGGTTTAAGTGTAATATATGATACTGATGGTAAACAAACAACATGTTTTACCAGGACTAAGGCTGAAATGGAGCAGGAGTCAGTGGTGGATGGGAACCTGGCTACTGAGGCCTCTCTGGTAGTACTGGACACACTGGAGATCGTAGTCAAGGTAAAACAATGGAAAACTAAAACACTAGATGCTGCGGCCCTTGGCCAATCGTTCACCTACTGACCATTTTATGTTCGATTCCCTCCCCCTCATTCGTTCCCCCCTCTCTCTCTGTCTGTCCTGTTTCAGACTGTGGTGGCATCGGAGCTGAAGGAGAGTGTTCTGGGTGGGGTGCTGAGGGTGCTGCTCCACAGCATGGCAGGCAACCAGAGCGCCCTCTTCCTGCAGCACTGCTTCACTACACAGAGGGCTCTGGTCTTCAAGGTGTGTATGCGTGTGTGTCTACATTTTATTTTGCTGATGTATTGTCGTAGCAACTCAACACACAAATTCTCACTCTCCCTCCTTGTCGTCTTCTTCACACATACACCCTCTGACTCATTCCCACACTGTTTTGAGGGGAAACACGTTTTATGTTTTATCACTGTGCAAAAAACTTAAACTTAACCAAAATGTATGTCATACTAAATGTGTTTGTATAAGAAGTGTATAAAGTAAAAGTGTATGTGTGTAGTTCCCAGAGATGCTGTTTGAAGAAGACACGGAGCTGTGTGCAGACCTGTGCCTGCGTCTCCTGCGACACTGCAGCAGCAGTGTGGGCCCTGTCAGAAGCCACGCCTCCGCCTCCCTCTACCTGCTCATGAGGCAGAACTTTGAGATTGGCAACGTAAGTCTAGATGGTCTCTTTGCATTCTGGGTGATTTCTATGTTGATGTTCTTGTATAACCAGAGACAAGCTATTGAAACAATAACACATTCACAGAACACACACACAGGATGTGCGTGGAATAGATTTTGCCCATAATGCTGTGACTCACGTTCTGAACTTCTTTCTTCTCTCTTGGTCCAGAACTTTGCGCGAGTGAAGATGCAGGTCACCATGTCTCTGTCCTCCCTGGTGGGAACGTCCCAGAACTTCAACGAGGAGCATCTGCGTCGCTCCCTCAAGACCATCCTGACATACGCTGAAGAGGACCTGGAGCTGAGAGACACGCCCTTCCCAGAGCAGGTACATATATCCATCATCCACCATCACACTGATCTGGAGCTGGTAGAATGAATTAAAAACATCTGTTGCAGTATTGATGCAGTAGTCTGAGGCTGTACTGATTTGCTGTGTTGTACTCTTGCCACTGCAGGTCCAGGATCTTGTGTTCAACCTGCACATGATTCTAACTGACACTGTCAAGATGAAGGAGCATCAGCAGGATCCAGAGATGCTCCTCGACCTGATGTACAGGTACTCACATGCACATCAACAAGCATGCAAGCTAAACTAGAACATTATGCAGTTCAAACCACTGAAATTCACTTCTCGCTAATTTTCCTTTCCATTTCAGGATTGCCAAGGGCTACCAGAACTCCCCAGACCTGCGTCTGACGTGGCTGCAGAACATGGCAGGTAAACACTCGGAGAGAGGGAACCACGCTGAGGCAGCCCACTGCCTGGTGCACAGCGCCGCCCTGGTGGCAGAATACCTCAACATGCTGGAGGACTGCCGCTACCTCCCAATCGGCTGTGTCACCTTCCAGGTCAGTGGACTCTGTTGGATTGGCTTCATTGTTTTACTTAGGAACAGCATGTGGGGCAGCAGGGCGGCGTAGAGAGTAGGGAGGCTTTCCTTCAACTGGAGGACCCAAGTTCAAGTCCCTGTGTCATGTCTTGCCTGAGGAAGTGTTCTTGAGCGAGACCCTTCCAGCTCCAAAGGCGCTGACTCTGCACTCCTGTGGAGGGGTCAAGCAAAAAGAGAATCATTGTTATTGTTGTTTTTGTTATCCTCAAATCTTATTTTTATTTGTTTTGACTGCCCTGTTCTTTCCCCACAGAATATTTCATCCAACGTGTTGGAGGAGTCTGCAGTGTCCGATGACATCCTGTCTCCAGAGGAGGAGGGTATTTGTGCGGGGAAGTACTTCAGCGAGTCTGGCCTGGTGGGCCTCCTGGAGCAAGCAGCTGCCTCTTTTAACATGGTACGACTCACATTCTCCAACCACATGGTGACAGTCTGTGTGTTAACACGGCACACGGTTGCAGTGCTAACATGGTTGACGGAGTGGTATGTGACGGAGCGGTATGTGAGGAACTGGCTTTTTCATTGTCCTGTCCCCCCCAGGCTGCCATGTATGAGGCCATAAATGAAGTGTACAAGATCCTGCTGCCCATCCATGAGGCCAACAGAGACTTCAAAAAGCTGGCTACTGTCCACGGAAAGCTGCAGGATGCCTTCAACAAAGTCTACAACCAGGTGAGTCGACAGTTTCATCCTGATGTCACCAGCACTAAACTGCCTTGTCTGTGTTGATGTCAAAATGAGCACCAACTTGGTTTCCATCTCACATGCTTCTTTTCTGGGGTTTTTTCAACTCTTCCAGAGCTCAGGATGGGAGGTAACAAGTTCATTTGTTTATCTTACATAATATATTTCAGTACAAGTACAACTAATTTTTTTTTTTTTTTTGTAATAACAATATTGTTTTCTGTCTCTTCCTCCGTTGCTCTTCTCCCCTCCTGTGTTGACGTGTTACCGGTGAGTGAAATGGTGTAAAACTACTAACATTTATTCAGACACACAACTTGCCCTCACACTTTGACATAGTTACAAAAGGGCTTCCATTCTCTTTGGCCTCCCTGCTGGTTACTGTGGTGCAACATGTCGGCTAAAGGGGCAGACTACTAAATATCAGCCTGAATATATCTTTTCCCTGTGTCCTACTACAGTTGTTTTTCTGTTAGTGAACATTCATCACTATCTACAGGCAATAATGATAGAGCATGTTTTTCAAGCATTTTCATCTGTCTCACAGATGAAAACCTCCTTTGAGAACAAACTGGAAAAGATAGAAAAGATGACATTACCAAGGATGATGAGTCATGGGGTGTAGAAACTCAAACAAGTCGACTATTGAGTCAACAAAGTCGAATCATCTTTAATACAGACATCACTTGCATCTTGATGACATTACAAATTAGTCTTGTTTCCCTAATTTCTACCCCTGTTAGAGTTGTTTGTGGTCACAGATACTTATTGTGGAATAATTCATCTTCTTTCTTAAAATGATTGTTATTCCCCTTATAGGTCACCTAAGTTCTAAAAGTCATCTGTTTTGAATGCACTCTACTCCCAACCCACCCTACCCAACACCCTTTAATCCACTCGTCTTTTCCACCCCCCTTTAGTGTGTAGAGAATGTTTGGGACCTACTTCCGGGTTGGTTTCTATGGCAGCCGGTTTGGAGACCTGGATGAACAGGAGTTCGTCTACAAGGAGCCATCGATCACCAAGCTAGCCGAGATCTCACACAGACTGGAGGCATGTCAACTAGTCCCCATACTCATGAAGTGTCAATGATGATTTATGATCCTGCATCATTCATTGCAGAGTTGAGCAGCGTATTTGTAAAAGTGACACTCTTTCCCTTTATTTTGCGTACAGGAGTTTTATTCGGAGAGGTTTGGGGATGATTTGGTTGAAATTATCAAGGACTCCAATCCTGTGGACAAGAACAAACTGGATCCCAACAAGGTCAGCATGGAAAAGAGAAAGCTGAAGTATTACAGATTTTGCAGTATGTGTTCTTGTGCTGATGTGTGTTTGTGCTTCTGTCAGGCCTACCTCCAGATCACTTACGTTGAGCCCTTCTTCGACACCTACGAGCTGAAGGAGAGAATCACCTACTTTGACAAGAACTACAACCTGCGTACCTTCATGTACTGCACCCCCTTCACTCTGGATGGCCGTGCCCACGGAGACCTGCATGAGCAGTACAAACGCAAAACCATCCTGACGACTTCTCACGCCTTCCCTTACATCAAGACACGCATCAACGTTATCCACAAGGAGGAGGTGGGCGTCCGGACTTGAACAATGTTTGGTTAATTGCTATATTGATGTAGCACATGAAAAAAAAACAACTTTGTGCGAGTGTAAACTTCATACTCATTCTGTTGTGTCTGGGTGTCCAGATCATTCTAGTCCCCATGGAAGTGGCCATTGAGGACATGCAGAAGAAGACTCAGGAGCTGGCCTTCGCCACCAACCAGGATCCTGCAGACTCCAAGATGCTGCAGATGGTGCTGCAGGGCTGCGTGGGCACCACTGTCAACCAGGTGCCATTTTAGATGCTTACGGCTGATAATTCACAGGGTGTATAGCCGTAATGCACTGTATGTGTATGTGTATGTGTGTGATTTAAGTAATAACAGACATTCCTGAGCAGATGTGTAACAGTCTCTCCCCCTCGCAGGGCCCCCTTGAGGTGGCGCAGGTCTTTCTCTCCGACATTCCTGATGACCCAAAGCTGTTTCGCCATCACAACAAACTACGCCTCTGCTTTAAAGACTTCACTAAGAGGTGATGACACGCTCCAAAGCCTAGACACAGACCGCTGTGTAACTAATAAAAACAAATCCCAACTCTCTGTGTCTGCTCCGCTCTTGTCGTGCAGGTGTGAGGACGCCCTGAGGAAGAATAAAGCCCTGATTGGGCCAGATCAGAAAGAGTACCACAGGGAACTGGAGAGGAACTACAATAAACTGAAAGAAGCTCTGGGTCCCCTCATCAACCGCAAGATCCCCCAGCTCTACAGAGCCCTGCCAGCTCAGACTACACAAACACAACGGTAACTTGAGACACCACACACACACACAGACACACACACAAAATGAGCTCATGCTGCTCCGCATAGCTCATCTAACCAACTCTCAAGCACAATAGAAATATAACACCAAACTCTATCATACTCCAGGCCTCAGACTGACACATTTTGTGAGTTTGTCACCAGTAAATAGACCCGAAACCAAAATTAAACGACTGTTTGACACATAGTAAAAAATGCCACAACCATCTAACATGAATTAATAAAAGCAGTCGGTGCAGTTCTTGAAGTAACGTAGACTGATTCGCTATGGAAACTATCACCACATGTTGGTTGTTTTTCACTGCTTCTTGGCATCAGCTGTCTGCATGTGAGGGTCAGAGTTCAGTTTATAATCAAAAACTGAGCTACAGTCAACAGCACCTGCCAGAGTAATGTTAGAATACTGATGATACACTTTGATTTTAGGGTTAGTAGGGCTAGTTGGCTCTTCGAAACTCAGTAATATTTTGAGTAACCTTGTTGCTCTGTGCACCGCTGATATCAACAATGAATAAAAAGAGTAGTCCTTATTCTTACTCATTTAAATGATTGACGGTATGCTGGCCGTTTGTGAGACACAATTTTGAAGACATCATTCGTAGCTTTCACAATAGCTTGTTCACTCCCTTGTTCAGTAGTTACGGATGAATTATTCCTGAAAGAATTCTTAATGAGCAAATGTGTCGCACATCACAATAATAGACTCGCTGAACTGTTTTTGTAAACATTGGGGTACACTCTTCAGCAACATAACAAACTAAAACACTTAACTAAAAAATACTACTTCATCATGCTTTTCTCCCCCAGGAACTCCTACAACAGGTCCAGTCTTCGCAGAGTCGACTGCTGAAGCATGCAGGACTGGATAAGAGCAGAAACAGCAAGCTTCAGAAATTAGCCGCATCTCATCCCGTCTGTTCCCCCCTCCCCCCCTTTGCACACCAACTGTCACCAACACACACGCATCATCTTCTGCCTTGTCTAGCTCGTTATTTCACCCCCGCCCCCCGACCACCCAGTCATGCCATAACACCCCCCCCACACACACACACACACACACATACACACTCATCCCTCCTGAACCACCTTCCCCCGTCATCCCTCCCTCCTGTCTCTCACACCTCTATAGGAGAAAACCTAACGCTGTTTATACTGGAAGTTTATCTGCGCTGTAAACAGAGTCATTTGGAGCGAGGTTCTGTCTCTTCAGCATGCGAAGCCAAGCTTTCAAGAGCAGTCTCTCCACTGACGACCTAAAGGGAACCACTTTTAATTTTAGGTTTTACAGAACTAGAGCATCCAAACACTCTGAGGAACCTCTGTGACTGTGCATCTGTTTTGTATGTTTGTCTGTGTTGTTTGTGTTTGAGTGTGTCTGCTTGACTGAAGAAAGATTAAGTTCCCTTTACATCTGCTTGTGTATTTGTACTGTTTGCTGTTGAAGGGGCTAGGTTGCCTTGCAAAGTGAATGCTGGTCTGTTTTGTTCTGTGGCCTTATTGAATTTGTGTGTGATTCCTTCTTATTTTTGTTGGGACCAGCAGTAGTCACTGCCAGACATAGTTTCTTAATGGTCCCAGGGAGCTTTTCTGTTATCAACATACCAAATATCTGACATTCCTCCTTAGTCAAGTTCTCACATTCATCCGCCCATCTCTCATTATAGGAATTCATTATAGAGTGGAGGTGGGGATCGTGCTTTCCAATTTGAGGCCTCATTCCCCGGTCTAAGTATAGGAGGGGCATAAAGCGAAAGGATTGGCATGGTAAATAGGCAGGAGGGGATGTTTCAATGTTTTTAAACTGTGAAATTCTCTTGTAATGCACTGCAGTCACCCATCAGATGTTCACCACAGACGTGCTGCCCCTGACAATCTCCTTCACCCACCCAAACATTTTTAAACTGTGACCTTTAGTGTGCAGTAGAGTCGGACAACTGAGTAAATCTTACAAACTCTGCATGTTTCATGTAAAAAAATGTCCTGCCATGATTGTATCTGAACTGGTGTCAAAAGCACTCCACATGTCTTGTATCTGTCCACCACCCTGGTTGTGGAAGATCTATAGTCAATGTAGCCATTTTCTAACTACTGTATTGGAACTACTGTATCTATTATATTGCACTATTGTAAAACAAACTGCAGCACATAACACTGTAACTACTAAAATATCTCTGCTTTTGTAATTTTACAAAGCTGGCTGAAATGTGTTTGTTTTTTTTACCCATTGGGATAAACAACTTTTATTTATTCACATTATCTTTTTTACTGCCTTCTATTAAACTTCTCTTCCTTCTCTGCCAGTCCAACTTTATTTGTTGTATTATGGAGCTGTAGAATAGACTAATGAGACTAATGGATAATAGAAATATATATATATATATATATATATATATATATATATATATGTATATATATATATATATAACATGCAGTAGTCTAAATTAGTCACTCTAATATGTTTATCAGGATGAACTAGATGTTCCATATTAACCTTTACAGAAAATCACTATAATATTCCTATAGGGACTTAAGAGTATATTAAATTCAATAGTAACTTTTTAGGTACCTTATTGTACTTTCTGCTAGGCCCATTTTTATTTCCAGCGGTAGAACTATGAGGGACTTTTGTTGTGATTATGTGTTGTATTGTATCCTTCCAAAGATTATTGTAAGGCTACTGTAGTTATTTTGTTTTAGCACAATTCAAAACAAGTTATATTTCTGTAATTGTTTTAATTTTGGTAAACAGTTGTTACATATAAGTCACATTAGCCATATGACAGGCCTACTGGCGCCGACTAGGTTTTCATTCCAACCAAAGACTACCTTTGCCACATTTTTCATAATTTCCTGTGGGGTAGCATGTCTCCCATTATATCCTGCAATGTTTGTCTGATTTACCGGAGTGAAGGGCCCCCATGTCGGCAGAGTGTGTAATGAACTCCGCATTCATAAAACCCTGCGCATTTTACACGTCAAACACTTAGCAGTCAGACTGTTAATAAAACTGTTGTTCTAAAATCACTTAATCACGGCCCACCCTGGCTAACTGTTTTTCAAAAAGGCGGCAAAATACCGTTACGCTAAAATGACACAAATGCTCAATAAACCTTTTAATTTTAATCAATAAGTAGTAATAATTAAATATCATTCTTCCGCCGAGCGATATAGTTCTCCTAGGCTATACATAAGCACCGGTGTGAGAGCGGATCGGTTAGCGCATTAATACGTAAATTAATTGCTCTGGGGTCACAGGTGTGTGAGATTATCGGTTACTTCACAGCGACCTCGACCGTGACTCCGCCAATCAGAGTTGAGAACCGGAGCTATCCGTTTTCTAGTAAACTGGATCCATCCGACCGTCCAGATGGACTGAAGCCAGAGACCACGAGGAGTGGGAGGGCGACATGACTGCATGACGTCATGTTAGGAAAAAAAACCAACCATCCACATAGGTTACAGTAGGCTACAGTAGAGTACAGTAGAGTGGTGGCACTATGAAAAAGGCTTTGTTCCAAAAGCTCTCAGTCTTTTGAAAAGTGAGATGCGTGTTAGGCTGCTTTGAGAAAATGATTGCTGACATGCAAATCAAACTATAAGCTAACCGCAGCCACATAAATTACGTTATTAATTGATAATCTAAATACATTTTTATTTCCAAAGATGTAGAGTAGTATACTCTTGTAATGGCATAAGCTATCCATCTACCTATACTATTTTATGACATTGAAAAATAAATTGCCTATTTCTGAGTTTCCTTCCCCAAAAATTATAGCATTTTATTGCTTGCCAGAATGGCAACCATCTACATCCTGATGAGTTAGTAGGATTTGAAATGTTCTGATTTGTTTTGTTTGTTTGTTTTCTGTGGTGATTTAGAGTACACACCAGCTGATTTCACCAATTAGTTCCTCCTCTCTGGTTGAAGTTGAGTGAAATCAGCTGCTGTAGTGTTTGGTTGGAGTGAAAACCTGCACAGGCTACTCTCTGCCCTCCATGGCACCGTTGCCCATTCCTGCCCTACAGCAGGTTCCCAATTTGTTTCCTGTCAGGGACCTTAAGTAGTTACACATGTCTACAGACTATAACATTTGATGACATTTTCTCCCAGGGACTCCTGTTTCTAAAGACTGTTTGTTATAGCCTGTATGATTTCTGCCCAACTGTTTACGCCTATAAACCTGTGATCAGTCATTCTTATGCATTATGTAACTGTGCTTCTGGTGAATTAACTTCCTCCTCTTGCTGGGGGCCCTGGAGTCACCTCAACCCCCTTGGAGGTCCTTGAAGGTCCTTAAAGGTCCTTGTCAGTCCTTGGAGGTCTATCCACTAGTCAAACGGCTGCCTGGCCCTTTAAGCGGAGAGGGAGGGGGAGCGGAGCATCTTGGCTGCGGTGTTTTTGTCTCTCTGTCAGTGAGCGCCCCTGGGCCGAGGCGGCTGAAAGGATTTCCACAGGACAGGTATGGACAGCAGATCAAATACAATAACTCTATTTATTATCTGTCTCGCTTACGTTTTGTTCAATTGCATTTAAAGCGCTATAGTAGACGCGGTGCCTTTCCTGCGAGTGTGACTTCTTTTGTGAAGCGTCGGTCCTGCCCATTCCCCCGGTCCTCTCCGAAGTAACGGGTCCTTTATCCTCCAAAACCACCCCGCCTTCAATAAGAATAATATTACATCCCGGTGTTCAATGTGATTTTGTTTCTGAACGGTCTGTTAGCACATCTATATAGCTTTGGCAGAATATTTTACTTAGGCTCATGGTTGTTCCCCCCCCCCGTGCGTGTCTTTTTGTTCACAGCATCATCGGT